>NC_053438.1:36056818-36163422 GCF_007990345.1 Gossypium hirsutum | reverse complement strand
CCCTTTTCACCCTGATTCGTTCCTTGCACTTGGATCCCTGGATGTGATAGGCAGATTTATTTTTTAGCCGTGCCATGGGGTGTACTGGTGATCCAACAAACTTCACGGTCGAGTTTAAGGGGTTTCATAACTCGTAATACTAAATTTGGTCATGTGTGACACACTGAAGTCATTGAGTTTGCTTTTTTTTACATTTTCCCCAATATCTTTCAGCATCGACTCGTACCAAACGTGACCTCCTTTTAGTTGTTCCACGTATGTCTCAATGATTTTGGAAACAAGGCTGCTAATAAAAAATATGTTTCCTTGACCATCAAGGTTATGAAAAATGACGTGTCCCTTAAGTACGTAATTAATGCATTCTGCTAGGTTCGAGGTCATGTGTTCATATCTTAGTCCTCCGTCATACGACTGTATCCATTTCTCCTTCGGTATCCCATCGAGGTACTGCACACCGAGTTGGTTTACAACCCGTAGTCTTTCCAACATTTTATGGACTCGATGTTGGACGAGCTCGTACCCTGTTGGTAACAATCAACAATGCATTCAAGAAAAGAGACCTAAAATGTATATGTCAATTGTAAAACCAATTTTATGCACAATGTACCCATGTTAATAACATGTTGCTGCTCCACATCCTTATTGTATTAGACCATGTAGTTAGACCTTATATGACACAAACAATACCTATGGTGTGCACGACCCATAAGCTTGAATGTCGATCGAATGCAGCTTGTATTCTAGTGCCTTTATCAAAAATGACGCACACTCGGGCTGTGACACAACATGCCTTCTCATGTTAGTGAAGAAGAAACCCTAGTCATCACTAGACTTTTTGGAGTTATTGTAAAAGCTATTGGCAGGATTCTCAGTTACCATCCTGTGTAATAGCTATTAACAACTTATGCATGTATCTCCTATACAAGACTGTGCCATCAATTTGTACAAGTGACTTATAGTACCATAATGCAGTTACACGTTGTTTGAAAGTCCAGAAAAAACAGTGGAAAACTCTTTTTCTAGGGACATGTAGGCTTCGTTTTGAAGCTTGGTTATGGAACTTGGTACGTACCACTCTAGTACCTAACACCATTGTCATAAATCATTGTAGGATTTCTCTCACTCATTGGGCATCTTCTCCAACACCTTCTATTTTGCCAACCATGCATTGTGGTAGGACACGGTGTAATCGAACTCGCTGCGGATGTGTGCGATCAAAATAGGGACTGGAATCTTAGCACTTTGACCATGGGTAATATAAAGGTAGATATCATATCCAAATCTAATTTCGGATGATCGTTTGACATGCTTGAAAAATAATAAATTGGGTCACCATACACAGTAGATTATTAGAAAATAATGTTAGAATTCGAGTCGATATTGTTAACCATGATACATACCAGCTACAATACAAGTATGTGGCATGATAAACTTCCTGATCATCTATAACAGTGACTTTTTCCTTACAGATGTCATGATTTTCCATGGACATCCTATTCCACGCATTGTGTACTTCGATTCATATTTCTCGGATCGGGAGCATGTAACAATGAAGTTGATGCCAAGTTGCTATACCATTTGACAGAAGCTACAAAACCATCTTTGGAATCAAACTCTATCCCAATCTCTAAATGGTCAAAATTTGTTGAAGAAGACGCATGCCCTAGTCTTCTATGAGGGAGGTCTCCCTCAGTAGCAAGATTAAGAGGTCGCACGTGTGGTGGGGTTGGTACGCCGTGAAACTTGGGTCATCCCATAGAGTAATGTTCGCAGCTTCACTGTCAGATTCACTTTCAGCTTCTTGATCAAGCATGAGATTTGGTGGACACGATGTAATCAAGCTCAGGCTACCTTCGTCCTCCTTGACGAAGTCGATATACAACTTTAGCACAACATTCCTACTAGAGCAATGGGATTCGATCACCTGCTCTAAATCGTTGTCCCTATTCATCTAAAAATGGCATATCTGGCATGTTTCAATGACAAAAGATATCTACATTTGAGGCTCGAAACTCTTCTCCAGATCTCCACTTTGCACCTAATCCTTATCCTAAGCTCTTTTAACATTATGGTCCGGTTTAATGTGAAATCTTCAGATTGTATTGATACAAAAAAGGGGGCCAATTTCGCTCTCACAAATTTGGCCGTTGTAATGGATAAGAGTTATGACTCATCTATTCATTTTCAAAAAATAACATGTTCCAAATGTTTAAAACTGAGAAAATAGTAAAAAAAAAATTAGTATTCATCACCCAAAACCCTAAACCTACACGTAAATTAATGAATTACCTTTGCTTTGAAAACAATGTAGAGATGAAATTCAAGTTTTCATGACAACGCCAATTACTCCAACTGCCAAGTATCCTTCAGATCAATAATCTAATTCGAAGGTTAGTATGGAAAATCAAAGGCCTGTATTGATGTAACACCCCTATCCCTACTCCGTTTCTGGATTAAGGTTATAGATTGTTACCGAGCTAAATAGAACATTTAACTTCATTTCAAAACAATATAACAACTAAATTACAAACATATATAAATGAATCAATTTAAGATAAAAATATACTTATGGCCTTAATTTGGGCTTACATGGCCTTAAAAGTAGTTTGAAACAATCTGGGATCAAATAAAAACAAAACAGAAAGTTTCAGAAAAACACGAAAATTTTCAAAAACATGTTGTGTAACATAGCTCAGACTATGTGAACATTTGAAGTTAAAACACACAGTTGTGTCCCAGCCCGTGTGTCTGCCCGTGTAGGTATTCAAAATAGGGCCACACGGCCATCTTGCAAGTCGTGTGCTAGACCGTGTAACAAATTATTTGGTTCACACGGCTGTGTGGATACTGCACCTAAAAACAATAAATACACATGGCGGCGTGAGGTGGCATTTGTGGCACACCGTCATGTGACATCCTATGTCCCAGGCCGTGTGCACCATTTTTAACCCCTAAACCAAGTAAATTCATACACCATCCTTGCACAACAAGACATGACATACCTATTTCACTTCCATGTTTAAAAACACATTCAAATAACCAATTACATGCCAAAAATTCATTCATCCTATGCCTAACCAATATGCCATTCAAAGGCACCACAATCAAAGATCATATGTTCAACTAACCTAGCTAAGAAATCACATGGCATTAATCACCTATTCTTACTCAAACCCTCAACTAAATTGGTCAAACTATAAACATGCACATTAAGTTACCATTCCAAGCATCATGACCTAAATCATTGCCTTAAGGATTACCAATCCAAAACACTTCAAACATACACATTCAAAACCAAGCATTTCACTAGGAACATCATTGTAGCATAACATTTACATTTTACAACAAAACACCTATATACATGCCACACCATAAAACAAGATACAAAAGCTACCAAAATGGCTAGATAGTGTGAGCCTTCAATCGATCCATCAGGTCAATCCGCAAACTTGACAACTACAAAAGAACATAAATGAAACAAATAAGCTAAAGAAGCTTAGTAAGCTCATAGTTTAAAACATCAAACTAGCTTACCTTAGTGGACATCAAAATATAAAGAGATAATTTACAACTTCTGGTAGCCAAATACACATTCACAACCCATATTAGTTCTTGATTACATATCAAAATATACCGTGATAATCCTCTTCTTAAATAACTTATCAATTTCATAAACAACATTTCATCAATGTAAATGTACTCACATATAAACAAGTAGTTCATTGAACATTTAACACTTTCTAATATCTTGAATATACATCAACATTTAAGTCCACAAGTCAACTATATATTCCATTAACATTTAGCTTGATGAACTAAGTACTCGACTTGGATACTCAGGTAACTACACCACACCAGAGGCATCGTAGATGCATAATAGAGACACCAAAGTGTAGATGAGGCATGAATGTGTAATCAGAGGCACCAAAGTGCAAACAAAGGCACTGAAGTGCAAATCTCGTACAAGCGCACATACTAACCCTATTGGCATGCCAATCGTATCCTACGCGATTACTATGTTCATCTGGGCAGTATACATAAATTCATTACTTTAATACATTTTCATCATACAAAGGCACTTCATCATTTTCATACACATGTTATAAACTCAATAAATTCATATCTCTAATATGCAACTCCAAGAAATGCCATAATTAATTTTTTAATTTCACGTATATACTTAATTTGTAATTCTCCATAATATATATAATCAACTGATGTAATTTCCCATACATACAACAATTAATTAGAAAACGTCAATATAAGCTCAAGTAACTTACAATTACATAACAAATTACTATGAACTTACCTACAATCACTTCTAATTACAAAGCAGGGACTACTCCATAATTTCCCTTTTCCTTGATTATTGTCTTTTTGGTCCAGTTCTTGATCTATATAATAGTTAAATACAATCAATTAATTTCACATACATTTCACATCAATTCAATGTTTATGACCCTTAATGTTTCATTAATTACACATTTTCCCTAAACTTTTATATTTTCACAATTTAGTCCCTAAACTTAAAATCTCCAAATTTAGCAAACTTGCCAAATACCCATGCTAGCCGAATTTATTCCTATATTAGTACAGTCTATAGCTATTCAAATTCACAAGAATACCATGCAAATTTTAATATTTTATTAAATTAATCTTTAACTCAAAAACTAACAAAATTACTTAATAAACTAATTCTAATCAACAACTAAAACCTCCATTTCATCAATTAACATCATAACATCAAGAATTCATCAATGGTGAAATCCAAAATTCTTACCAATTTCAAAAATGAAGGTACGGGTTAGTTGGAAATGAATAGATGAGTCATAACTCTTATCGAATTATGAATAGATGAGTGATAATTCTTACCAAAATTTAATACAACTCTAAAGTAACTCTACAAATGTTAATAAAATAATAAAACACGATCTCACATATCGAATTGTGATCCTGAAACCACTATTTCTAACACCACTGAAAAACATGATATTACAATTGAGTTCTTTTTATAGATCTCTTTTGTGGGGGAGAAAATTACAAAAAACGAGCTAAAAATTCATACCATGCATGCATCTAGTGTTTGGCCGAACTTCAAGCACCAAAAATGGGTGTTCTTCCTTACAATTTTTGGTAGCCAAGCTTTTGGAAGATGCTGATATTATTAGTTGTACTTAATTAAAGTTTTTAATTACTAAGTTACAACTTTATCCTTTAATAAAACATTTCATTAAACTTTTTCACTACTCATTACCATCCATTAACCTATTACATGGCATAATTACATTATAAAATCCCTCACTTTACCAAGAACTTCACTTAATCATGTAATTCAATGATAATTAAGTTCTTTTATGTATATTACAATTTTATCCTTTTTGGTTAGTTAAACAATCAAACATTAAAATTTCTTCACCAAAATTTAATACAACTCTAAAGTAACTCTACAAATGTTAATAAAATAATAAAACACGATCTCACATATTAGATTGTGGTCCTGAAACCACTATTTCCAACACCACTAAAAAACATGATATTACAATTGAATTCTTTTTATAGATCTCTTTCGTGGGGGAGAAAATGCTCCCTCGCAGAGGCATGAGGCGGGGAAAAATAAAATTTTTATCTTAAGAATCCCAAGTTGCAGGGGCTCAAAGGCAGAAGAAATCGAGTAGGCTTGTGGGTGATATTATAAATTTTTAGTCAAACATATATCAATCATCATTAGAACATGCCAAACATACTTTAAATAAGCTTATAGTAATAATTGAACATGCATTAGGATCACATAGCAAAATTTCCAAGACAATTACATAGGTATCGATACTAGAACATGGGTATCGATATTTTCCTTGCACGATATCGATACTGTATGGAAAATCGGTACCAAATTGACATTTTATTTCTCAACTAAATACAAATTACAAGAAAATATTGGTACAATTGAAAAAGTATTGATAAAATTACCCCGAGTATCAATACTCGTGATAAGGTATCAATACCAATTTACGATTCTAACTTCCTACACATTTTAAGTTCACATAGGTATCGTTTTTACAACATGAATATCGATACCTCTGCTTTAGACCAAAAAATACAATATTTTAAGCATATAAGTCATTCCCACTTGTACCAATTCATCATGCTATAACATCATCAAATAAACATCACAACGGCTATAATACTAGTCTCAAACATAAAAATAAGTTCAAATGATAATCAATATAATACGATTCAATTCTCAAAATCCTAAGTGTAATTAAGCTATGGAACTTCCAAAACATCATGATAAATATCATTAAAAGTCTACCACATTGCCTTATTCCCAAAACATAAACAAATAACAATAACACCTACGAAATAAACAGAAATGGATTTGTTTGGATCACCCATTGGAACCACACCACTCACACCGGCACTCAATAACTTTGTAAGGGTTTTAAGAAAGGAGTGGGTGAGCTTAATAAGCTTAGTGAATGCTTAGAATAACCACAATGTACACACAATATCAAAGGTTAAACAAGAGCATACTACAACATGTTCACAACCATATTCTAATCAAGTCAAAATATCATATTCAAGTTTCATTAAATCATAAAACTAACATATACACCTACATGAAATTACATTCAACTTGCTTATATATAATTCATTTAATAATAATTCATCAAGACTAAATAATGTATACATGCTTTAATAATCCACAAGTCAGCTGATATATTCACATGCATTCACAAGTTAAAAGGAAACGATCCAAACCACAATTACGTACACAATTTACTATAAGAACATACTAACATTCTCATGAAACTTAAATAAATTCATTTAGTGTATTATTCACATGTTTTTGCATCCATCTCATATTGTATTATTACAAGATATAAGATCACATTTAAATGATAATCTGCATAGCAACCACATACTCATTTAGGCATACATCACATTACACATATATACATTTAAGATAATTTGGCACTTAGGGTTATGAAGCATAAAAGTGGGCTCTATCACCACATATCGAAAATACAGATCTCCAACACACCAATTGACTCATATAGTCAAACATATCTAAAAAATGAAGCATAAGGCTAACACTCTCCAACACACCAAACATGTCCCATTGAATGGAGCTTAGATCACATTCCCTTATCCCTCCAACATGTCTCAAGGCCTCAATGCCCAAATAACAAAACATATATAAGTGAGTACTCGCAATGCCATGGCATGCCAACTATATCCAACGGTTTCAAGAGATCGTGAGGGTAAAATGTCCACAATTACACAATTTTAATTATTGATTTAATGTACATCATCTCTATTCACATTCATCAATTCACATCACAAACTTGTACACAATGCATGCTTATCGAATTCACATTTAATTGCACTTAAAGTGCCACAATAATGCTCATTGAGCTATCACGTATCCAACCACATATGACTGCTTTAAAATCAGTTTATCATATACAGAATTTGTTACAATAGCATTACATTTCATAATCCAACACATACGGCCTTATCGATTTTTGTACACTTTCACTACACATTTATATTGCTAACAAAACATTGTCACTATTGTTCAGCATATTTAATATGCACACAATTAAACCAACGAAAAACGCAAGTCTAAGCTATATTCCTTATGAAGCTGAAATTTCGACTAACAAACTTAAAACTCAAATGTCTTCCTCTATACTTAATCTTTTAGCCTACAATCGATTCCATTCATCTAATTATTCATTAACGACTAATTCTCAACCTTTAAACTACACAAAACTACTCAATCCATGGTATTGCCATTTGCAACATGTTTTTGGAAATTTTAATGAAAATTAGTTAAATCGTTGGAAATCCTTAAGGAAACTTCAAAGTTTTAGAAAAACACTTAGAAACCATGTTTTTACCTAAAATCCCAATATCCACCATTAATGACCCAATTTTTGGATTTTATTTAAAACATGTGATTTAATGACTAAAAACTTAGTTTAAAGACTAAATAACATTTAAAAATATTTAGGAGTTGAATCGTTACCTTAGTTGACGAAAAACCAAATGTTTGATCGAAAACCCGAAAAACTCACAAGCTTGACAATGAAGAAAACTATGGCGCTTTGGTTGTTTTTCTTAGTATTTAATGGATGTTTAATGTTAGGAAAGTGAAATAAATCAAGAGTATGGAGTTTGGGAATCAAAATCAATTGTGAAGTGCTTAGAGAAGCAAGGGACGACAAAAAGCAATAAAAGAGGAAGAAGAATAACGTGGAACTTATAGGTGGGGGATGATATTAGGGTGATTTTTAAAATTTGGTTTAATTGCCTCTTAAAAACTCACAATTTTGACTCTTTTACAAATCAATCCAATTTTCAAAATTGAAGGTTTTTAAAACTCTTTTTTCAAAATGTGATTTTATTTTCTAAAAACCATATTAAAAAAACATGACCGATCTACCATGTCACAAAATTCTTAACACTCTAAGGCTAAAATTCCTAAAATACCCCTAAAATTTATAGGCCTTATTTTTGAGTGTTACAATTCTCCCTCTCTAAAAAAGAATTTCGTTCTTGAAATTCCCAACTAACACACCACTTGCTTAATCACAAAATATGCTATGTCTACATTTAAATTAACTATAAGACTGCGCACTTTGGTTTCTATTCTCTCTAACTTTCTACTTTTTTTCTTAATGATTCAATTCACTACCACGAACTTATTCTACAGTAACATTACTAACAGTTTCCTCTACTCAATACAACACTCTTGTCTAAAGAACTCATAACCATTTTTCCTAATTCCATAGTCTCTATCGAGATTTTCCACTTTTTAGCTAATTCACTTAGAATATACGAATACGTACGCACTCACATTCACACATCTACGAGGCATATCGAATCTAATAATGTAACATACATAAACAAATAAACGGTGTGAGTGGTGAGAAGATGATCCAAGTCTCGTTCCTACAAGCAAACTTCATATTAAAGGGAATGTGTTCCCATTCCTAACCCACATGCAATTCAATCAGAATATTTTAAACAATTCCATGCAATTCAACAAATTGTTTCAAGCAATCTTATGCCACTAAATCAGAGTTATATCAACAATTTCAAGAAATCAAATAGATTTTGATACGAACTCGTCTCGTGATGTTTTGAGTCGTATGTGTTGCCCAACCGTGAATTGAGTAAGGATGGATTCGTTTCGGTTTTAAAATGAAACAAAATAGAGATAATGGCTTCAAACAAAGGTAATAAACAAAATAAAGAGGAAACAATAACAAATTAATTGGCTAAGACCGAAAATGAACCAACAATAACGAATTGTTGACCCAAATCTCAAAATGGTCTTTAGGTGTTTTTCGGTTAAAGGAAACAGGAAAGGAACCTTGACCCACTATCAACTATGATAGGAACCAAAGGTATATTGAACGCCACACCAAAGGTGATAAGTTCGGTAAACAAAGAAAAGATAGACGCCACAAGCTATGCTTGATAAGTCAAATCAATTCCGTAAAAACAAAGAGAATTGGATAGCTCACAATTCAAATATAACATCTATATTCAGCAAAAGTTCCCCCTCTCTATGGCTGATTACATCTATTTATAATGCTAAAATAAGGTAACCAAATGGTCAAAAACATCCACTTAATGTGCCATAAAAACTGATGTCTTTTCTTATTCTTTGAACCAAATAACTCCTTCCATAAAATCACTTTAATTCAGCTGATTTGAATGTCTTTAATGGCTTAGAAAATTACTCTTGAGTTGTCCTTGGCTAGTTAAATAGACACCATCTCTTAACCAGCTCCTTAATGACATTCAAAGGCTTGATTAATTTCTCTTTAAAACTCCAAAAACGACTGGAAGTGGAAGAGTTGCTGCTGAATTTTAAAGGGCATAAAATGCTCTTTAAAAACTCCTTTAATGATTTTAAGCTCCCTTTATAATAGCCCCTTTAATTGTAACTCAAAAGAACTTGAACAGCCACTTAATTAAATGTGTAACAGCCTTGAATTGTAACCACTATAAGCTAAAAAAGTCACCCGCAATAAACACATTAAAATGAGTTTATTAAACAAATGAAAACACTTATTAATCATAACAAACATTAAACTTACTTAAATAAATGAACTAAAACATATATGCAATAATTATTTCAGCAACTAGTTTAATTAAAGAAGCATAATTTAAAAAACTTAATTTATGCATCAATAAATAATCCTAGGAACTAGATCAATTAAGAACAACACTTATTAAATAAAGTTCAACAAAAACACTTATTAATTAAAACTAAGATGAGTTGAATAAATGTCCAGCAACTCATTTATTAAACTAAGATGCTTAAATGCATGGTTTTGAAATGCAAATTTAACTAACATGAAAGTTACATAATTAAACTAACTTGACTTAATTTAATGATGCAAATTTAACTAACATGAAAGTTACATAATGCATGACTTTATTAAATGCAGAACACATATTAATGATGTACAAACTATGACATAATTAAAAACACAAACTAAAATAACTAAAATTAATGAATCAAAGTCCTTATTTTCCAGCAGCCAAATTGACAAACTAAAATTAAAAACTTCATTTTGCACTTGGGCCCTCGAGTTTGGACCAATCTCGGTAGCGTCGAGTTGTGTCGTAACATGATGCGACCGGGATCGCATCATACCCTCCCTCTTGAAAACGATTTGTCCTCAAATCGGGCTACTTGCTCGAGAAAAAAATTTCAAGATCATGACCCCCTTTGTTCATGATCCGGATAGAATTATTTTCAAAATTCTGAGAACCACAAGTGGCTCGGCTAGAAAGAAGGTCATTTGCATGCCATCCCTCTTTAGGAGGGTACCACCTAACATCGTCACCTACAAAACAATAAAACAAATTATTGACACAATGAAGGTTAAACACAAAAGAACTTTCCAGGATTTTAGTCACAACTTAAACAAATAAACTCAAAAGAACAACACATGAATCAATACCGGGGTCAAAAACAGAAATTGGTTTTACCTTTTTCTTCGATGGAAACAAACCTGATTCACAAGGTATTTGAAGATTATAGTTTTGAAAATTAGAATTCCATGGTCCAAATCCCTTGAACAATGATATGGAACAGCATTCACCCGGATCAAAGACAAAATTTTTGTTCACCATTTCAATTTGACCAGAAAAATTTATGGCTAGTAACTTATGAAGAACTTGAAGCACATTAAAGTTAAAATCATGCAACACATGTTCGAATCCATTAAGCAACAATATACAACAACCTCTAGAATAAAAAATTTGATTTTGACTTGGCAAGCCAACGAAATTAACATGTTTGGTTTTCGAACTAAATAAAGATAAAAGTTGAAGCAAATAGAAGGGGTCAACACATTGATTCAAAATACAATTTTGATACTCACTTTCGCTTGAGGTCAACTTAGGAATACAGGCTCCAGGTTTAAAAACATGGTTTTGATCGGTCGTTCCGTAACGTAACAAAAACTTCACTTTCACCAAGACATCACACATGCCAAATAAAGAAGATGTAGGCAAAAATAAATTCAAACAATCAAATCTCTCAAATCTCATGCAAATATATGAAGATCTCACATTAAGAGTTAAAAAGTTTTCATTACCATCACGATCAAACAGATTGAGCGTTTCACATGAAAGCTCTTTATCAAACATGATCAGATTTTGTATTTGTGGATTTAATCGAACAACATCAAAAGATTTTTCAACACAAAACTTATTGAGTGAACAACTCTTCATGCCTCCACTTAAAACGAATTTATCAACCACAAATAGCGAGTAACAATTAACCAAATCAAAATAAGAAGATCTTTTTAAAACTAAGTTATCGGAAACTTTATCAACAACTTTCAAACCTGATTGCCATGATTCATTGACTAAAAACTTCTTACCTTGCTTACCTTTAAGCGCTTGAACCTTACCTTTTTCGATCAAATGGAATCGTCTCTCATCAGGAAGATAATGAAGTTGAAACTTGTCATTTGAATCTCTAGAAACCTGGAAAGAAGAAACAATATGAGGACAACTTGCAGATTGGTTAGTAAAAACATTCCTCGCTTTTTCTTGTTGACTTTCATCTTTTCCACTCGTTTCTTTTTCAACTTCTCTTTCTTTTTCCACAATCTCTTTGTTTGTTGAAAACTCACTTTCACTCATCAATTCTCTTTCATTTTCAACAACACTTGTTTCTCGCACTCTTTCTTTTCTTTCTCCAATCTTTTTCTCTTTTTCAATTTTCGTTTCTTTTTCGGTTTCTTTTTCTCTCGTCTCTCTTTTTCTTCTCTCAACTTTATTACAAAATGGAGATAATACAAAAGAATCAGAATAATAGACTTTTCGTTGGAAAGAAATGGAAGAATTTTCATAAGAGTCACGATCAACTCTTCGTGAATAAACCTCCATGGATGAGTTCTTATATGAAACAAATTCACTTCTTCGTAAGGATTTTTCCGTAGATGAATACTTTGATGCATACGAAGAATGACTTGTACTTTCTCGTTCGTTACCTTGATAGGCCAAACTCATAGCTGGATTTATTTTGGCCTAAATTCCTTGAAGAATAGGAATCTGGATAAAGGTCTCTTTTCACATATTCGTCAAATGTTCGTCTCCTTGATGATCTCATTTCCGTCCTTTCATTTGGATAAATTTGCTCCCGTTGGGTTCTTGCTTGATGACTCCGCTCTTCGACACGATCCAATCGTTTCTTGATGGGTTTGAGTTTTTTATCAAATAGATGCTCCATTTCATGCGTAAAGGCTTGGAGTGTAAAATCTGGCACACTTCCTCCAACAATTCTTACAGGATGGAATCCAACTCCCTTGTCTGAATTTTTTTCCAGACTTCGTGACATTTTTTAAAGAACTCACAACAAAGAAAATCTCACTATCCACTCTCAAAGAAATCTCACTTCCTTGGCTTTTTTTCTCTCTCGAATAAACTCACTACTCTCTTGCCTCTTTCCACTCACTCCTCCTCTCTAAGTTCTTAGGAATTATTTAAACTTAATAGGCAGTTGTTGTGGGTCGGCTTACAAACTTGATGTTTGGGCTTGGAAATAATATTGTAGGACAAAGGAAAGTAGGCTTGAAATAAAGAAATGTAAATGTTTGGGTGTGGCGAAATAGTAGAAGGTAATAATGACTAAAATTTGGGCAGCAAACAAAAACAAAATTTCAAAACTAGCTCTCTTTTTTTCACAATTTTTTTTTCAAATTTTTTTTTCACAACTTGATATCCAATCTTTTAAGTTTGAATGGAAACTAGTTTTTTTTTGGATTTTTTTTTGAATTTTTTTTCGAGTTTTTTTTCGAGAAACTACTATACCATAATGCCGTCAACGTCGATTCTTACTCCAAATTCGCTAGCTCTGATACCAATTTGATACGAACTCGTCTCGCGATGTTTTGAGTCGTATGTGTTGCCCAATCGTGAATTGAGTAAGGATGGATTCGTTTCGGTTTTAAAATGAAACAAAATAGAGATAATGGCTTCAAACAAAGGTAATAAACAAAATAAAGAGGAAACAATAACAAATTAATTGGCTAAGACCGAAAATGAACCAACAATAACGAATTGTTGACCCGAATCTCAAAATGGTCTTTAGGTGTTTTTCGGTTAAAGGAAACAGGAAAGGAACCTTGACCCACTATCAACTGTGATAGGAACCAAAGGTATATTGAACGCCACACCAAAGGTGATAAGTTCGGTAAACAAAGAAAAGATGGACGTCACAAGCTATGCTTGATAAGTCAAATCAATTCCGTAAAAACAAAGAGAATTGGATAGCTCACAATTCAAATATAAAATCTATATTCAGCAAAAGTTCCCCCTCTCTATGGCTGATTACATCTATTTACAATGCTAAAACAAGGTAACCGAATGGTCAAAAACATCCACTTAATGTGCCATAAAAACTGATGTCTTTTCTTATTCTTTGAACCAAATAACTCCTTCCATAAAATCACTTTAATTCAGCTAATTTGAATGTCTTTAATGGCTTACAAAATGACTCTTGAGTTGTCCTTGGCTAGTTGAATAGACACCATCTCTTAACTAGCTCCTTAATGACATTCAAAGGCTTGATTAATTTCTCTTGAAAACTCCAAAAACGGCTGGAAGTGGAAGAGTTGCTGTTGAATTTTAAAGGGCATAAAATGCGCTTTAAAAACTCCTTTAATGATTTTAAGCTCCCTTTATAATAGCCCCTTTAATTGTAACTCAAAAGAACTTGAACAGCCACTTAATTAAATATGTAACAGCCTTGAATTGTAACCACAATAAGCTAAAAAAGTCACCTGCAATAAACACATTAAAATGAGTTTATTAAACAAATGAAAACACTTATTAATCATAACAAACATTAAACTTACTTAAATAAATGAACTAAAACATATATGCAATAATTATTTCAGCAACTAGTTTAATTAAAGAAGCATAATTTAAAAAACTTAATTTATGCATCAATAAATAATCCTAGGAACTAGATCAATTAAGAACAACACTTATTAAATAAAGTTCAACAAAAACACTTATTAATTAAAACTAAGATGAGTTGAATAAATGTCCAGCAACTCATTTATTAAACTAAGATGCTTAAATGCATGGTTTTGAAATGCAAATTTAACTAACATGAAAGTTACATAATTAAACTAACTTGACTTAATTTAATGATGCAAATTTAACTAACATGAAAGTTACATAATGCATGACTTTATTAAATGCAGAACACATATTAATGATGTACAAACTATGACATAATTAAAAACACAAACTAAAATAACTAAAAATTAATGAATCAAAGTCCTTATTTTCCAGCAGCCAAATTGACAAACTAAAATTAAAAACTTCATTTTGCACTTGGGCCCCTCGAGTTTGGACCAATCTCGGTAGCGTCGAGTTGTGTCGTAACATGATGCGACCGGGATCGCATCAGATTTAGGCGCATGGGTTTTGAAACCCCAAACACACAATAATCACCTAGGTTCGAGCGTTGTTGAACCTAGAGATCTGATTCCACCAAATGTAGCACCCTATACCCGGTCTAGTTGCCAAGCCCAAAAATCAGGATGTCACACCACCATCTCATGTCATACTCATAGTAAATTGTCACATTATTAAGAAATCATCCTCTTTATCTATGATAATATAAGTTTTTAGTCAAACATATATAAATTATCATTAGAACTTGCCAAACATATTAGAACTTCTCAAACATACTTTTAATAAGCTTATAAAAATAATTGAACATGTATTAGGATCAATTAGCAAAATTTCCAAGATAATCACGTAGGTATGGATACTAAAACATGGGTATTTATGTTTTCCTTCCATTGTATCGATATCGTATGGAAAATTGGTACCAAATCAATATCCTGTTTCTCGACTAAATCAAATCACAAGAAAATATTGGTATAATTGAAAAAGTATCGATCAAATTACCCCGAGTATGGATACTCGTGATAGGGTATCGATACCAATTTATGATTTTAACTTCCTGTACATTTCAAAAACACAAAGGTATCATTTTTAAAACATGAATATTGATACCTCTACTTCAGACCAGAAAATATAATATTTTAAGCATATAAGTCATTCCCACTTGTACCAATTCATCATGTTATCATATCATCATCAAATAAACATCAAAACAGCCATAGTAATAGTCTCAAACATAAAAAATAAGTTCAAATGATAATCGATATAATATGATTCAATTCTCAAAATCCTAAGAGTAATTAAGCTATGGAACTTCTAAAATATCATGACAAATATCATTAAAAGTCTACTACATTGCCTTATTCCCAAAACATAAACAAATAACAATAACACCTATGAAATAATAAAAAAGGACTTACTTGGATCACCTATTGGAACCACATCGCTCACACCGACACTCAATTACTCTGCAAGGGTTTTAAGACAGGAGTGGGTGAGCTTAATAAGCTTAGTGAATGCTTAGAATAACCATAATATACACACAATATCAAAGGTTAAACATGGGAATACGACAACATGTTCACAACCATATTCTAATCAAATCAAAATATCATATTCACGTTTCATTAAATCATAAAACTAACATATACTCCTACATGCAATTACACTCAACTCACTTATATATAATTCATTTAACAATAACTCATCAATACTAAACAACTTATGCATGCTTTACTAACCCACAAGTCTAGCTAATATATTCACATGAATTCTATAATAGGCAATTTTTAGTGAAATTAGAATAGTGGTTTTAGGACCACAAATTTGAGGAGTAAATTATTATTTTAGAGTTATTTTAATGGTTATGGGATATTATTAGGGTTTTATTAAAATTTCATTAAGAAATTTTAATGTTTGCATGGTTAATTAAGTGAAAAGGACTAAATCGTAAAAAGTATAAAAGTAGAGTTCCATTAGTTAAAAGGGTTAAAATGCTATGGAAAGGAAACCAAATGGACTTAAATGGTAATTATATCATTTTTAATGTAAGTGGACAAAGATGGGTATGAATTTGGTGTTTTATTTATTTAAATAACAAGGTTACAATGGTAATTTGATAAATAAATCTTAAATAAACTACGCAAATATAATATCATTTTCTACAATTGTTTCTTCCATTGATTTTTGAAGAGGAAAATAACCATTTTTAGGGCTTTGAGGTTCGGCTAGCTTTGGTGTATGCATGTAAATGATCCTGAGCTCTATTTTTAATGATTTTTATGTTTTTGATGTCGTTTTAGCTTAATCTAGTTAACTCGGGGATTAATTTGTAAAATTGTCAAAGATTGAGGGTTATGCCATGCATGCTTTTGTATAATTCTTGATGTTAAATGGTATATTATAGATCCTTATTAATAAATAAACAAGTTTTGTGAAGCGATTTATGATGAAATTTACATATAGGGATTAATTTGTAGAAATAGTAAAAATTCACATTAAATTTATGAAATGATGACTAGTATGGGTTGGTTTAAGTCCTTAGAGAATTTGGTTAGCTTGAATGGGGGATTAAAATTCTTAGATTTTAATTTATGAGCTTAAGGACTAAATTGTAAAAGGTTAAAATATTAGAGACAAAATGGTAATTTTGCATAAATATGAATTATGGACTAAATTGAATGCTAGAGGTATTAAATGGGTTGAAATTGTCTATTTAGATCAAGATAGACCATGTACGGATCTAGATTGGGGAAAAGCTAAAGCATCGGATTAGTTCAACTTCGTTTCTACACCCCTAGCCATTGAGGTAAGTTCGTATGAACGATTGTTATTATTGTAACAACCCATTTTTCAGTGGTGTCAAAAAAGTGGTTTTAGGGCCACAAATCTGACTAGTAAGTTTGTAAATATTATTATTTAATATTTATGATTTAAATACGGTTTCAAAAAGGGTTTTGATATGGTAATTTATGTTATATAAATGATTAATTAAGTTCAAGTGGTAAACCTTAAAGTCAAGTTGTTTTAAAAAATGAGGTATCGAAACCTTGTTTCTATAAACCGAGCTATATTTATGGAGTGTTATTAAGGTTGTACTAAATTTTCGTTAAGGAATTTTAACATTTCGATAGTTAATTAATTAAAAAGGTGTTAAATTGATTAAATAATTTTAATTGGATGGCCTTAATGGATAAATAAACCATCCTTAAAATAGTGGGACAGTGGATGCTTTAATTTCTTTTAATTTTAAAGTTTTATATGTTATTATATTATGAAAATAATGAATAAAAAAGGTTAATAAGTAATAAATTAATAAAAAGAGAAGCAAAAACCTATTTTTCTTATGTCTTTCTTCTTCAATCGTGAGAAATCCATTTTTGGAGCAATGAGCATTTGGCCAACCTTTAATGTTGCATGTAGGTGATATTGTTAACCATTTCTAATAATTTTTATATTTTTGAAATCGTTGCAAGTAGGTCTAACTAGCATGTACCTTTATTTTTGAAACTGTTAAAGATTTTGAATGTTTCCATTGATGAATCTTTGTGATTTTAGATGTTAAATGATGAATTTGAACTGTTGGTTGGTATTTATAAGTATTATATTAAGTGATTTTTGACGAATTTATCGATTAGGAACTAAATTGTTGAAGTAGTAATAGTTCAAGGACTTGATGTGAGATTATTGCAAAAATGGGCTAAAATGGAGGCTATGAATATTCGAATAGTATGAATTTACAATAAAAATGGTTTATTTGCATGTTTTAGGCTTAGGGACTAAATTGAATAAAAATGAAAAGTTGAGGGTAATTTTGTAAACATATCAAAAATGACTAAATTGCATAAATGGAATGAGTTTGATGTCTAAATTAATAAATTTAATGAAATTATTAATTTAGATCAAGATCGAGTAGAAAATTAAGAATAAAAAATTACCAAAAAGCCCCTATACTTAGATATTCTACAATTTAGCGAGGTAAGTTCGTATGAACTATAATCACTTAAATGTTGTTTAAATTGATTGTTAATGTGTTTTTTATTTTAAATGATTCAATATATATATGTTATTATGCAATTTATCATGTCATGAAAAGATGGAAATCCAACGATGTACGACGATTATTGAGCCCGTTTGAACCTTCAGAATTTATATGGTACAAATGACATGTCATTAGGGTTTCCATGTTTCAAGTGCTGGTCTTGAATGTCCTATCGATGGCTGAGGTCTGGCATGTGTTACAGATACTCCACAGCTCGTGTGAGTAGCATCGTGTAGCTTACATTTCGACCCATAGCTCATGTGAGCAGGCCCATTTCACAGCTCGTGTGAGCAGACTCATTTCACAACTCGTGTGAGCAATGATGTAAAAGAAAGGAAATGTTATGATTATTTGTTTAAAACACTTTGTGTAAGCTATCCCGTGTATCCGATGAAATTCTAAACTATTCAACGGGCATGAAAAAGGAAAGAAAAGGTATATGTTCAATATGAACCAAGAAATGTATTTATGAAGTACATTGAAATGGTGAGATACATGAAAAGCATGTTATGTTATGATGGATGATAAATCCAATTGAATCATGCTCAAGTATAATGGTTATCCATGTTAAATTCATATGAATTATGGTTAAATGAACTAACATGTGCTATTGATGTGCTTAGGCTTGTGCCAAGCTTGTGGTTATGATTGATGTTTATGCTTATGCTTGTACTATGCATATGAAATGGGTAAGAAAAGGGAATGAAACGATAAGTTCATAATTGAGATGTATTATATGTTAAAAGGTTTGATATAATAAATGATGTACGTATATGTGAGAAGTCTATTTATGCTATAAGAGAATTTACCTATATCATGGATAAATACATTAATTCATGAAATAATAATGTTGTTTAGGCTTATGCTAAGCATTTGGAATAGAAGGGAAAGTAAGTAAATAGAATGATTTATAATCTTATGAAAAGGTTGATGATTATGTATTACGACTTATAAATCTCAATATGTTATATATGAAAAGTATATGTGACGTTGATGAATATATGCAAATGTGAGTTGAATAGTGTTTAATAGGTTTATACCAGGTTTAAAGTATTGGTGTTAATCTATGTATTATAGTATTGAAGTGATAAGTTATGTTTCATGTTCTACGAGCTTACTAAGCAATTATTGCTTACATAGTTATCTTTCTCTTACTTTATAGATTATCGGAAGCTCAATCGGTTTGGAAGCTTATCAGAGACCTATCACACTATCCAGAGATTAAATTGGTAGATTCTCATGTTTTGATCAATGTTATATAATGGCATGTATAGGTGGTCTTGTAGTTTATAATAGTTGATAAGTTTGGCTTGTATATGTCATTTTGGTTGATGTAACCTTGGAACTTTTGATGCCTTATTGATGTGTGTCATTTTGACAACGTGTTAATACATGTTTGTATGGCCAAAATGGTAGGTAATGAATTGACCTCAATATGGTCAAGTTATGGTATACTTTGGAAAGGTTTTGAATAGATGTGTAGGATTGAAATATGATTTGTATATACGTTGGTTGTTGGTACTATTTGGAAATGGCTAGATTTGTGTTATTTAGATGGTTTTGATGTATGTGAAAAATGGTCCAAATTGTAAGGTTATTCTGATATGGCATGATTCTCATATGGTATGCTTAAATATGCACATGTTTAGGTATGCTTGGAATGACCATATTTGGTATGTTTATATGAGACTAAGTGGAGTTATGCTTTGAGGTAGATATGAAATATTTGTAATGCTATAAATGTGGTCAATTTATGATGAGTTTTGAAATGGAAAATGAATTAAGTGTTGATGAATGAAATGTGTTAAGTACATGTATATGTTTAGATAAATTGTATGTTTGCATTTGAGGTGCCTATATGGCATATTAGTTGAAAGGAATTTGGGATTCGATTTGGTCTTATTATGCATGTTTTAGGTATGTTTTAAGGCTTGATTATATGTGCAAATGGTAAATGGCTTGTAGGTGTGTGCTTGAATTGGGTGAAAGAAATGGCTTGAATTTGGCCTATTTCTTGTCCAAATAGCCTAGGACACAGGCGTGTGCCCCAGCCGTGTGTGACACACGGCCATGTGACACGGTCGTGTCCCCTGTAAGTTTTAAAGGTTGCATTTCGAGTGTAACACGGCCTGGAACATGGGAGTGTGGCTTGGTTGTGGGTCAGAGAGTTACATGAGCATGAACATGGGATGGGACACGACCGTGTGTCCCTATTTCGAATGCCCACACAGCCGTGTGACCCTTGCAGTGTGAAATTTTCTATCTTTTTCCATAAATTTTTTGATTTAGTCTCGAATCGTTTCTAAAGTGTTTCTAAGGCCTCGAGGGCTCGAATAAGGGATGATATGCATGTGTTAGAATGGATTATGTTATGATTTATGAAATGATTGGAAATGAATGATTTGAGTTATCTTTTTATGGTAATGCTCTGTAACCCTATTTCAGCGACAGATACAGGTTAGAGGTGTTACAATTATGCTATTTTTTTCAAATGTATGTTATCATGTATTCATGATGTAATTGAATAATGTATATTCAAATCAATGCGATGATGGTTATCGAGTCCTAGTTGAACCTTAGGAATTCATAGGATACAAATGACATGCCATTAGGGATTTCATGTTTCGAGTGCTGGTATTGAATGTCCTACTGATGGCTAAGGTCTTGTATTTGTTGCAGATACTTTACAGCTCGTGTGAATAGCATTGTGTAGCTTACATTCTGACCCACGGCTCATGTGAGTAGGCCCATTTCACAGCTCGTGTGAGCAATAATGTAAAGGAAATGTTACGGTTATATGTTTAAGCGCACTTCGTGTGAGCTTTCCTAAGTATCCAATGATATTCTAGATGGTTCAACGGGTATGAAAAAGAAAGGAAATGGTAAGTGTTCAAATGGAACGTATCATGTCCTAATGAAAAGGAAATGGTGACCTAAATGAGATGACCAAATGTGTAAGTTACTTGTTATGGATGAATTCATTTGAACCATGTATAAATGCAGTAACTTATGTATTTGGTGATGTTGTATAGGAATTGTGCCAAGCTTATGGTATTAGTTGGTGTTATAATTATGCTATTTACATTATGCTAATGAAATGGTAAGTTGTGTTTATGTTATACGAACTTACTAAACATTATGTGCTTACGTAGTTTCTTTCCTATGTTTTATAGATTATCGAAAGCTCGATCAATTTGGAAGCTTGTCGGAGATCTATCACACTATCCAGCATAAAATCGGTAGTTTTTAATGTTTTGGCCAAGAATATAATGGCATGTATATGTGGACTTGTAATGTGGTATTTAGTTGAATTTTTAGTTGATGGTTTGGTATGTATAAGTTGTCTTGGTTGACACCATTTGATGCTTGCTAAATTATGTTGCTATAGCTATCTTATGATGTATGTTTTGGAATGGCTCAAATGACATGTTTTGTGATGGAATAGTAATGGTCAAGTTGTGGCTTGTTTGGTAAGTTTTGGAACTAGTAATTGATGATTGAAATGTGGTAAAATATGCATGTTTAGATAAGTGTTGTTGTGTGTATTTGAGGTGCTTATAAATTGCATATTGGTTAGTTGAATTAGGGTCTTGTAATGGCACATATATATGTATGTTTAGGTTTGGTTTGATGACTTGTAGGTGTGCACATATGGTTCAAATGTTTTATGCATGAATTGGTGTTGAGAAGGACTTGGTTTTGGCGAATTTTAGGTCCATACGGCCTGAGACATGAGGGTGTGACTCAGCCATGTGTGACACACAGCCGGACGATATGGTCGTGTGTCCCCTGAAGGTCTTTTTGTATGCAAGCCAGTGAGTTACATAGCCTAACACATGGCTTGGCACACGGACGTGTGGGGCAATTTTGAGAGTTACACGGCCTAGCACACAAGCGTGTTACAGGACCGTTTGACCCTACTTAGAGAGTTATACAGGTAAGGACATAGGCTGGGACACGGCTGTGTGTCCATAGTTCGAAGGTTGCACGGTCTTGTAACCCCTGTATCCAAATTTTTGTAACGTTTTCTTAGACTTTTCAAATGTTTCCAATTTTTTCCTGAATTATTTCTAAGGTATTTCTAAGGCCTCGAGGGTTCAATTTAGGGACGATATGTATGTGAATGATTGTTTTATAATATGTTTATGAAAGTGTATGAAATGTATGTTTAAATGTTTTATTTATATGGTAATGCTCTGTAACCCTAATCTAGCGACATATATGAGTTAGGGGTGTTACATGTAGTGGTATTAGAGCCAGATTTAATCAGTTTTCGGGCTGAACGTAGCATGTATGCAGTTTAGACATACATGCCATTATATAACTTATGATAGTGTGATAACTCTTGACTCAAATTGACCTATGTTTTCATATAAATAAGATGTCATCCAACCCAGCTGATTCCGATGAATTAGAAAATAATTCGCAAACCTCCTTTCATGGGGCATCTTCTAGTAGTAGTTGGTCTGTATCTAAGGGTCAGGGAGGAAAGGCTAAAAAAGCCTTATTCTAGATGATGTTTGAGTGGTTCTTAGAGTTTGTACGAATGAACCCAATGGCTCAACGACCTCCACCCCCACCCATACCCTAACCGGTCCTCGTAGTTCCTCATGTTTTGGAACCAGTGCGAATAAGCAAGCCTCTAGTTGATAAAATCCAAAAGAATAGGGATGAAGAGTTTCCTGGTACAGCTGAAGATGATCCAAAGAGATCCAAGTTCTGGTTAGAAAACACGGTGAGAGTTTTTGATGAATTATTGTGTGCTCTAGTTAAATGCTTGAAATGTGTTGTTTCTTTGTTGAAATACTTGGCTTATCAGTGGTGAAACACGTTGATCGCGGTTGTACCGAGGGATCAAGTAAATTGGGAATTCTTTCAGATAGAGTTCAGAAAGAAATATGTGAGTCAGAGATTCCTCGATGAGAAACCCAAAGAGTTTCTTGAATTGAAGCAAGGCCGTATGTTAGTAACTGAGTACGATAAGGAATTTGTGTGGCTCAGTAAGTATGCCCGAGAATGTGTACCAATAGAGGTTGCTATGTGCACTTGGTTTGAAGACGGTCTAAATGAGGATATTAGGCTATTAGTCGAGATTCTTAAGTTGAAAGAATTTGTAGTTCTGGTTGACAGAGCGCACAAGGCCGTGGAACTTAGCAAAGCGAAAAGAAAAGTCGATTCTGAGGCTCGTGATTCGATAAAAAGACCTACAGAAAAGTAGTTATTGTCTCCATTGAAGAAGTCAAAAGAATATAATAGTCGCTCATCAGCTTCGGTGGGTTATTCTGGGAGAGATAGAGGAAAACAACATTCGAGCTCGAAGCCTCAAGCTACATCTCTAGTGAGCATGGAAAGTGTCAGAAATAACAAGCCTGAATGTCAGTAATGTAATAGATGACACTTCAATGAATGTACATTAAAAGACAGATCATGTTTTAAATGTGGTTCTTATGATCATTATCTCAGAGACTGTCCTGAAAGGTCTGATAAAGAAAAGGCTCAGAATACTCGTTCGGGTAACACAACTGGTAGAGGGAGACTACCCTAGAACACTGGAAATGCGGGTAACAGTCGCAGTGAGCTGAAAGATTCTGCTGTGAGATCTGAGGCATCGGCACCAACTATAGCTTATATGATTCGTGCTGAGAGGAAGCTTTAGCACCTGATGTGATCACTGATACATTTTCTATTTTTGATACTAATGTTAATGCTTTGATTGACCTGAGGTCAACGCACTCATATGTATGCACAGCTTTAGTGTTAGATAAGAAAATACCTTTTGAGTCTACTGAGTTTGTGATTAAAGCAATGAACCCTTTAGGTCAATATGTGTTAGTAGATAAAGTCTATAAAAACCGTTCTTTGATGATTTAAGGTTGCAACTTTCTGGCTGATTTGATGCTATTACCTTTTGATGAGTTTGATGTGATTTTGGGTATGGACTGGTTAACTCTGCATAATGTTGTTGTGAACTGTAGATGAAAGCATATCATGTTAAAATGTTAGAATAGTGAAAGGATTCGAATTGAATCTGATAGAGTGGATTGCACATATAATGTTATTCTAGCTATGACAGCACAGAAATATGTTAGAAAAGGTTGTAAAGCGTATCTCACTTATATATTTGAATCCAGGGTTTTAGAATTGAAGTTAGAATCGGTTTTGATTTTGTGTGAGTTCACAGATGGATTTCCAGAATAATTACTAGGGTTACTGTCGATCAGAGAGGTTGAGTTTGCTATTGAATTGATGCTAGGAACATCTTTGATATCAATAGCTCCGTATAGAATGGCACCTAGAGAATTAAAAGAATTGAAAGCACAATTGCAAGATTTGACACAGGGGCTTTTCTTGGCCCAGCTTTTCTCCTTGGGATGCTCCTGTATTGTTTGTTAAGAAAAAGAATGGGTCAATGCGATTGTGTATCGACTACCGAAAACTCATTAAAGTCATGATCAAGAATAAGTATCCATTGCCACGTATCGATGATTTGTTTGACCAATTAAAAGGTGTGATAGTATTTTTCAAAGATCGATCTTCGTTCTGGATATTATCAGTTACGGGTTAAAGACTCTAATGTGCTGAAAATTGCGTCCAGAACCAGGTTAAACATTATGGGTTTCTTGTGATGCCATTTGGTTAGACTAATGCACCTGCTATGTTTACGGACTTGATGAACAAAATATTCAGACCGTATTTAGACAGATTTTTTATTGTATTCATTGATCACATTCTGATCTATTCACAAGATGAGACAGAGCATGCCCCCCATTTGAATTTTTTTTTGCAAACTTTACGTGAAAAACAATTGTTCGCTAAGTTTAGCAAATGTGAGTTTTGGCTCTGAGAAGTTGCATTTTTGGGATATGTAGTATCAGCAGATGGTATTAGAGTTTATTGGAATGACAAAAATGTGCAAGTGTACACAATCGCAACAAGTAATAACGTGACAAATAAATGTCGAGTTATCGTACCCATAGGGACTGTGAAAAGAATTATTTACGAAAGCAATTAAAAACACTTTGGTGAAGAAAAATATTTTGATTTGTAGAGGTGATTAAAAACAAGGATTTTAACTAAGTAAAATAAATAAAAATAAAATAAAAGTTCCAATACACGATTTCAAAAGATGGTCTTAATCAAGATGACATAATTGTGCTATATTATTTACATTTATTAACTTAGAATTATTAAACTCATGGTTAGGTTGTTACGAATAAATTCACGGCAACTCAGTAATTTGCTAACTTATGAACATACTTACCTACCAAAATCTATTTATCTCTTGACTATATCTCTATGTCAATTTAACCGATTAAACAAATTTTAATAAGTAAATGTGTTAATGCACATACATACTTATGAAATTAAAATAATCTCTTGTCCATATCTCTATGCCAATTCAAATAATTAATCCAATCTCATAATCACATAAAAGATTATGCGAGGTAACAATGTATTTCTACCTTGAAACAGTTTAATCACAATAATCTTGCAAGTTATGCAAGGCTAATGTATCGTTAGATACTGTTACTAATTTAACCCTCAACTACCTTAGATGATTAAACATGCACTAATTAAGTATTGTGTCAATTAATTACAATTTCAATTCATTTAAATAATTAATTCATTAGTTACATTACAATAACTTAGTCATGGTTTTACTTAATCAAACATCTTACCGAGGCCTATAATAACACAAACACAATTTTAATAACTCAAGTAGAAAAAATCCAATCAACCTAACACGAATTAAATTTAAGCCATATTAATTAAATTAAACATATCAACATCACAAATATTCATAGACATGTTCATAACAACAACAATAAAATTAAAAGGGTAAGGAACAAGAATCAAATCCAGTGTTTCTTCGAGGTTTGACTAGTTTGCTTCGCTCCTCCTTCTCCGCTTGTTCTTCTTGAACCGAGGATTCCACGAACACTTGAATGCTGCTCCAAATGGTGGTTGAATGACTCTTTTTCAAGAGGTGAAATCGGAAAAGGATTGGGGAAGGAAATGAAGAACAATGGAAAGGAATGAAGAGAGAAAAGTGAGAGAGAAGTGAAGAACTAAATGGATTTGAGATGTGTTTGAAGTGACAAACTAATGGGGTATTTATAGATTGAGAAGGCTGCTAGAATTAGAAAAAATCAGTAGCCATAGAGTCCCCCCATGGCCGGCCACACATGTGGCAAGTTTGAAGGTTTCAAACTTGCTATTTTAAGGTAGGGGCAAATCTAAAAAGGCACAAATAGTGGAGGGGTTTGAATGCAATTTGAAAGATTCTTCAAGGGATATTTTGCAAGCCAAATAATCAGCCAAAAAAGCTGATTGGGGCAGCATGTGGGATGGTTTTGGGCTGCCCGTGCTTGGTTGGATCGATTTTCTCGGTTCAGCTCAATTGGGCCACTTTTCATAATTAATTAATAATGGTTTATTTAACCCAAATTTAATTGGATTAAAATTAAAATTAATTTTATTATAAATTAATACACATAATTTGGACCGTCTTAGGCTAAAAAATTAATTCGCCTTGATGCTTCAAAATTGCTTCTCGATTTTGCACTTCTAGCAGTGTCTGCCGAGTCGTTTTTCGCCCTTTGTGCATATTTGTCAAAAATAATAAAAATTAATCTAAATTTGATATAAAATTAATTAAAATTCAACATGTTAATAATTTATGCACAACATTATTATTTTATAATAATTATATATTTTTTGACAAGAATTTTACCGAAACGGCATGAATTTGAGTTAAAAAGGGCATGAAAAAGTGTGTACATTTTTGTGTTTCCACACCCCCAAACTTAATTCATTGCTCGTCCTGAGTAATGCACAAATTGAAAAGAATTTTTTCGGAAACACCTTTGAAAAATTCTTTCAGAACAACATGCTTCCCAAAATTATGAATTTGGTATACTTATGCTCAAGAACAAAAATTTTGATATTTACGCTACTTAAGTATACATATCATTCAAATTAATCTCAATTATTCTTATGATAGTAAAAATAGACTAAATGCTTTCTAATAAAGACATTTTAAATCCCTACCAATTTGATTTTATTCCCTTATTGAAGATTAAGTTGCTATCATTAAGTTTAACTTATGCCTTCATATGTTGAACATAACAATTTCTCTCCACTAATGTAGGTAGCACAAAACTTGAATCAATAGGTCTTTAAAAAGGTTGTAACGTGGCTAAGCTAGGGGTAGGTAAAAGATAGATGAATTTAGGCTAAAAACCCTAGACTCAGCTTCAATTGGACCTTAAGAATAATTACCTTCAATACACCAACTAACTTTGCTTTCACATGTTTTTTTGTAAATCTATTTTCTTTCAAGTACACATGCTCTCTCTTTTTTTCATGAGCATTTTGTTGTATGTACTACAATTTTTTGAGCATTTGATACTTCTTTTCAGCTTCCGCAAACTTGTTTCAAAGAATATTCTGAGTAGTACTGAGTCTAGTGTTTGGGACAATTTAAAGATAATTAAGAGAAAACTGATGGCTAAATATTGCAAGGGTTCAAATAAAATTAGGCCATATAGTCTCAAAGTTGGGTTTCAAGGGATAAAAATTCATCATGGTTGGCTTGAAAGGCTCAAATGGTCCAAACAAAAGTTGTCTAAATCATTTTCAACATTCCATGCTTCCTAGGATTTTTCCTCAAGAAACCATTAAGTCAATTTTAGAGACTTAAACTTTCATGCATGCCTAACTTTCCTAAGGAACTAAAAATTTTAGGGTATGATTTGCATGTTTTACTAAAAATACATTTATGTTATTATTAAGCTAACATAACAATTATTGAAATAATCGAACTTTATTTATACTAAAGTTTAGCATACTTAACAAAATTTCAAATTTTTGAACAAAATATATCCTAATCATAATTAAAAGAAAAATTTATTCTGAGTGGAAATAATTTCAATTTTTCGGTCCCCCTACTTAAGATGAACAATGTCCTCATTGTTAAAAGTGAATAGATACTATACACCAGGTAGGATTCTAAAAAAGAGGAGGTGAGTCAATTTGACTACTTAAGTACCAAGCTCTCTCTAGATCCAATCCTAGACATGTAAATATCTATTGCCACACGTTATACTTTTGCAACTTGTTCATTTTTACTTATGATTTCTACCTCTTGTTTTATTATAAGAAAAATAAAAATTCCTAATAAAACCTAATCCTATTAGATAACCTAAAAACAAAAATAAAATAAAGTCAAGATCCCCCCTTTTTGTTTATTTACAGATATCTCCGAATTCGACTCATCTTTTGCTCCATCGTCTTTGTTTTTGCATGAATCGCCTCGCTCCCTCTTCAATAGTGGACTCTATGGTTCAAAAATGAAATGTGGAAACTTAGGCACAAAAATAAATGGGTCATTGTATATTTTTGTAAGAGCGCTTCTCATTGAGTCATCCGGTATTTTGAATATCTCCAGTAAGCTTTTTGCTGCCACTGTATATGTTGCATGATGTCCATCAACTTTGACAGCTCATCTCGAAGATCTGGGCGACGCGATTGAGTCCTGAACATTGAAGTTGCGACGTCAGGTTCGGTTACTAGTTCCATTGGTTCTGCCTTATTAGGGATTTCAGCTAACTGCATTGGTTCGATCTTTGTAGGATCTTCTTCTTCTTTTTCGAGATCTTCACTCTCTTCAACTCGTTGCTATAGAATAGAATCTCCAGCTATTCGTTAGAGGTCCCAATCTGTGATTGTGCCTTGGCTATAACTTGTCTTCTTTACGTTTGCAAGAATTTTAGCTTTCAAGCACAAAATTGTTACTGTAAAGGGAAAGTAAGCTGGGCCAAAACGTTTAGCGGCACAATTCCGTATTTCCCTCAGGATAATTTTCCCACATCAATGGTCTTTCCAGTTAAAATCGAGTATAATAAGACCATTCGCTCTAATGAAATTGTAGTCCCATGTGAAATAGGCATAAGGCTGAATCAAATGAAATAGAACCATACCTTCGCTAGTGGTGTCCAATATTCTCTGCGACAATTGTAATTCCTTGATTTGACACAGTCCACTTAGAACCTGGAATTGTAAGCTCCTAAAAAATTTCTTACAGATTTTCAAACTCAATATTACTCATTAAGGAAGAATATTCGTCGTCTTCGAAATCAGGTAATTCAAAGAATTCATTAATAGCATTTGAGGTTATTGATACCTTGATTCCGTGAACAGAGACTTCCGTCAATTTGCTTGAGGTCAAATTCACGTAAAATTCATGAACTAACTCCTCATCTTCACTAGGTCTTTTCTCACAAAATAACTCCCAATTGAAAGCTTCAGCAATTTGTCGAATACGCCCCATGAAATCAATATAGTTTCTTTCTTTCAACGTAAAGCCTTTTTCTAGGTGCATCTGTTGTTTCTTGAAATGCTTTCGTATCTCGTTTTGGCTTCTTCATTGTGGAAATTATTTTGTGATTCGTCAATTTGGACAGAGGCACGAGTTCTCTTGCGAGGCATGATTAACCTGAACATAAGATGGAAACAAATATTTTCTTAAAAATTTAATTCGTATAAAATATTAATAATTCAATAAATTGAAAAATTAAATAATTAAATAAAATTAAAGTTTAGGAGAAAAATTTGTCTTACCACCTTTTTATAAGAATTAAGAACTCAAAGAAAATAAATATAAAGCAAAAGAGGTTGGTTTAGGGATGGTTGTAGGGTGTCTTAATGGTGTGGTGTGATAGGCAAGGGTGTTAGTACAAGTAGCAAGGCACGGTGTGAGTAGATGTACGGACAGCTGGTGGCATTGTTGGGCGAACAGTAGGGCTGTTGTGTTGGCGCGCCTGAGCGGGTGTGTGAGAGCAAGTCTGGCGCAAGCGGCAGTAGCGGCGTGAGCTGCTAGTGCGTGCGTGGGCTACTCACCAAATGGGGCTGCTGCTAGGCGTGAGGGTGACATGCAAAGCTGGGCAGTGTTGCAGCTAGAGAGTTTGGCACTAGGTGATTTGGTACTTGGTGGGTTTTGGATGCTAGGATTGATGGAGGGATGAGTGAAAAAATGGCAAAGGTGGGTGAAATTTATAGTGAAAGGAGTAGGAGTTTCATTAGAATTCTTAGAACAAATTAATAATTAAGATATTCCAAGTTCTAATTCTACATAGAGTTAACAACAACTTATAATTAATATAATGCATATTAAATTATTATTTGCTATTAATTTATTAAAAATAAATACTTATTAAATAAAAATATGATCAAAGCTAAACTAATACTAATTCTATGTAAAGTTGATAATAATTAATATATATTATAATAGATATAATTATATATTAATGATTATCATCTTATTTATTAAATTAAATTAAATTTAAAAAAAAATTATTCTAGATGTCTTTTGAAAATATTTGCAAAAAGAGACATCTAATTTTAGTATTTACAAAAAGAGCAACCAAAATTTGAAAATAGTTCAATTAAGTACCTAGACTTAAAGAAAATTTGAAATTCAGTTTCAATCAAAACTTGGATCAAAATTGACCCTTTTATTTGGAAACTAAAAATTTATTTTTCCATTTAGGGAATAATTTCTCAAAAGATTGTGTTAAAATCAATTCTCAGGAAAGATTGGAGGGGTCACAAGCGGTCTCGCTTAAGTTCAATCTCTTAGACAGAATTTATTTAAACATAATAATCCCAAAAATATACCCTAAATCATTTATTTAAAAAGAAAAATAAGAAAAATTAAATATCTGATAAAATGAACGAGATTTGATCCCGTTCAATTTTATCTCCCCAGTAATGTTTTAAGCGTTGAGCATTGACTCAAAAATTACCTCCCTTACTTTGAAGTTCGACAACTCCATATGGGTAAGTAAACTTGGTGAATTGTAAATGGACCGGACCAACTTGATTTTAACTTACCTTGAAAGAACCTTAATCTGGAATTGAATAACAAGCTTGCTGACTTGCTTCAAATTCTCGAACTCGAATGTGCTTGTCATGCCATCTCTTAAGTCTTTCCTTCAGAAATTTGGCATTCTCATATGAAAACATTCGGAACTCTTCTAACTCATTGAGTTGTAGCATCCGTTTCTCTTTAGCAAGCTTAAGATCCAAGTTGAGTTATTCAAAAGCCTAGTAAGCTTTGTGTTCTAGCTCAAAGGGTAGACGACAGGCTTTCCCAAAGACCGACCTATAGAGTGACATCCCTAAAGGTGTCTTGTATGCTGTCTTGTAGGCCCATAAAGCATCATCCAGTCTTTTGGACCAATCTCATCGGTTTGGGCAAACTACCTTCTCGAGCATGTCTTTGATCTCTTTGTTTGCCAGTTTAGCTTGCTCATTCGTCTGTGGATGGTAAGCTGTGGCAACCTTGTGCTTCACTGCATGTTTGTTGAGTAACCATTTCAACCATTTTTTCAGAAAATGGGACCCTTCATCACTGAAGATAGCTCTCGGGTTCCAAACCTTGTGAACACATGCTTCTGCAAAAACTTTATCGTAACCTTAGCAGCGTTTGTCGAATATGCCTCGATCTCAACCCATTTAGACACGTAGTCTACTACTACCAATATGTACTTGTGACCAAAAGATGGATGGAAAGGACCAGGAAAGTCAATACCCCAAACATCGAATAACTCTACCTCAATGATGTTTGTCTGGGGCATCTTGTTTCTGTTGGTGACGTTTCCAACCCTTTAACATCGATCACAACTCTTTACGCAAGCATAGTCATCTTTGAATAGTGTTGGCCAAAAGAATCCAGCTTGCAATACTTTGGCCACAGTACGTGTACCTTCGAAGTGTCCCCCACTCGGAGCTGAGTGGTAATGATATAGAACCTTATGTACTTCATCTTTTACCACGCATCTCCTGATCATTTGATCTGCACACTTTTTAAACATGTATGACTCTTCCCAGAAATAGTACTTCACATCATGAAGGAACTTTTTCTTTTAATGATACGTCTTATCAATCGGCATCAAACCACAAGCTAAATAGTTAGCAATATCAACAAACTAAGGGGTATTATGGACATGATTTACCTTCAGTATGTGTTCATCTGGAAATGTCTCCTGAATGGGTATAAGTGGAGAATTCCCTTCTTGCGGCTCCAATCTAGACAAGTGGTCTGATACTTAGTTTTCTACTCCCTTTCGATCTTGAATTTCTAGATCAAACTCTTGAAGTGGAAGTACCCATCGGATCAGTCTCAGCTTAGCGTATTTCTTGGCAAGTAAATACTTAATTGCTGAATGGTCCATATAGATAGCCACTTTGGTACCTACAAGATAATATCGAAACTTGTCAAAAGCATACACAATAGCAAGTAAATATTTCTTTGTTACCATATAATTTAGTTGAGCTCCTGTTAGAGTCTGACTTGCATAGTGGATGGGATGAAAAACTTTGTTCCTTCACTGGCCCATGGCAGCTCCTATCGTGAAGTCACTTGCGTCACACATCAATTCAAATGGAAAATCCAGTCTGGTGTGATAATTATGGGTGCCGAAACTAATCGACTCTTCAAATCATTAACATCTCTTAAGCACTTCTCATCAAATTTGAACATCATGTCCTTCTCCAATAATTTGCATAAGGGTTTAGCAATTTTAGAGAAGTCCTTGATAAATCTTCAATAGAAACCGGTATGGCCTAAAAAGCTCCTAATACTCTTTATAGATGTTGGAGGTGGGAGTTTATCAATACGTCTACCTTTGCTTTATCTACCTCAATCCATGTCTCGTTATCCGATACCCTAGAACAATACCTTCTCGTACCATGAAATGACACTTTTCCCAGTTGAGTACGAGGTTTGTTTCTTCGCATCGCCTTAGTACCTTGGCTAGATTGGCTAGACAATCATCATATGTATCTCCGACTACTGAAAAATCATCCATAAAGAATTCCAAGTATTTCTCAACCATATCAGTAAAAATAAACATCATACACCTTTGAAATTTAAAGGTGCATTACATAAACCAAATGGCATGCGTCTAAATGCAAATGTACCGTATGGGCAGGTGAATGTTGTCTTTTGTTGATCTTTTGGTGCTACTGTAATCTGATTATACCTTGAGTACCCATCGAGAAAATAGTAATAGTCTCACCTTACGAGTCTATCCAGTATCTGGTCCAAAAATGGCAAAGGAAAGTGATCTTTCCTAGTCGCCTTGTTCAACTTCTGGTAATCGGTGCAAATTCTCCAACCTGTAACCTTCTATTCGGTATCAACTTGTTTTCATTTTCAATGACCATAATACTTCCTTTCTTTGGCACGCACTGGACCAAACTTACCCACAAACTGTCTGAGATGGGGTAAATTATACCCACATCTAACCACTTGATGATTTTTTCTTTACCACGCCCTTCATGGTGGGGTTTAGTCTTCGTTTTCCATCAATCATCCCTTTTTCTCCATCTTCTAGGATGATATTCTACATGTAAATAGATAGACTAATCCCATGAATATCGACTATGGTCCATCCGATAGCCTTCTTAAATTGCTTCAATACTAGGATGAGTTTCTCTTCTTGCTCAACGGTTAATTTTGCTGAAACAATCACAAGCATAGTAGCAGTGTTACTTAAATAAATATATTTTAAATATGAGGGAAGTACCTTTAGTTCTAATTTAGGTGGCTCCTCAATTGACGCTTTTGGTTGGGCATATTCCCTATTCTCTATCTCTAAAGATTCAAAATGGGATTGTGGATTAAATCCCCTTTGATTAGCTTCTAGCAAAGCTAAGTATTCCTCATCCTCTTCTTCATTTGGAGGGTTTGATGTCAAAATTTGTTCCAATGGGTCCTCAACATAGTTGAGTTCCTTTTCCATGATTAATTTCTCTAAATTGGACACTATAGAACAATCTTCAATTATGTCAGGAAATCGCATAGACTTAAAAACATTAAATGTTACCTGATCGTCTTAAACACGCATAGTAAGCTCGCCCTTCTGCACATCAATAAGGGTCTTTCCAGTTGCTAGGAAAGGCCTTCCTAGGATGATTGACACTTTTTTGTCTGCTTCAAAGTCTAGAATAACAAAGTCAGCAGGAAAAATAAATTTGTCTACACGTATCAATATGTCCTCGATTTTTCCTTCTGGATGTGCTAAGGATCTATCTGCTAATTGAAGTGTATGTAGTAGGTCTAACTTCATCTATCCCCGAATTATTAAATATTGACATGGGCATTAAGTTGATACTCGCACCTAAATCACATAGTGCCTTACCATAATATGTTGCTCCAATGTTGCAAGGTATGGTAAAACATCCAGGATCCTTCAACTTTGGGGGTAGTTTATCTTGAAGATATGTATTGCATTCCTTTGTCATGGCTACCGTCTCAAATTCTCTAAGTCTTCATTTTTTGACAAGATATCCTTCATGAATTTGACGTAGTTCGGCACTTGTTCAAGTGCATCAACCAACGGAATGTTGATATGAAGTTGCTTGAGTACGGTTAAGAACTTCTTGAATTGAACTTCCTGCTTCTGCTTCTGAAGTCTTTGAGGTAAGGTGGTGGAGGCTTCTTTATGGGAACTGTTTGATTTGTTTTATATGGCAATTTTGCATCTAATGAAGTTGTTAGTTTATCAGAATTAGCTGGTTCAGAAGTTACCTTATCGAATTTTACAGATTTAGGTTCCGGTGAAACTAAAATTTCAACACTCGGTTGAACTTCCTCTGAGTCTTGAGCATCAGCTAGCTCCTTTTCAACTTTAACTGTGTTGGGCTCTAATGTCTTTCTACTCCTCAATGTCAACGCTTTACAGTGCTCCTTCCCTGGATTCCTCAGATTCTCCATATCACTAAGTAAAGCACCTTATGGTCGGTTTCTGAGTTTAGTTGCAAACTGTCCCATTTGATTTTCCAGGTTTTTCAATGTAGCTGTTTGGCTTTGAATTAAGGCATCATTCTTGGTTATGTATGCCTTCAACAAGTTTTCTAAGCCATTGGATGGTTCAACTTGAGGTTGTTTCTGAACTTGTTGGGTACAAATAGGTGGCTGGGTTGGTCTAGGTTGGGCGTATGTGTTACTGGGTTCGACAAACATTCTTCGAACAAATGTCCTTCCCATAATAGACATAGGCTACATTTTCAAATTGATTTGATGGTTGTGCTACAAAACTATTAAACCCATTAGCGGTAAATTTTTAGCATCGAGGAGATAGAGGATACCTGAGGTGCGAGTGAAGTGAGAGCATCTATTTCATGTATTCCAGTGGCTCATCTTCCTGATGCTACTCAATTGGTTGGCCGTTGATAATTTTTGCTAACAATCCTCTCAATAATTTCATAAGCCTCATTGTAGGACTTAGAAATGAGAGCACCATTAGCAAAAGCATCCACTACCATCCTCGTGTGAGCATTGAGACCATTATAAAACGTCTCTAGTTGGATGCAATGTGGGATTCTGTGATGAGGGCACTGTCATAATAATAATTCTTTCTACCTTTCCCATGCCTCATACAAGGACTCATCATCCATTTATTGGAAAGTAGTGATCTCATTCCTCAACTTAACATTCTTGCTAAGTGGAAAATACTTCATGAAGAATCTTTCTGCTAACTCTTGCCATGTGGAAATTGAATTTGGTGGCAATGAGTTCAACCAAGCTCGAGCTCTGTCCCTTAGTGAATATGGGAACAACTTCAATCGTAGCGCATCTTCAGGTACTCTAGCTAACTTGAAAGAATCGTTTACCTCCATGAACAGTCTTAAGTGCAAGCGAGGATCTTCGGTAGGCATTCCACAAAATTGGCCCACTGTCTAAAGCATTCGGAACATGGCTGGCTTCAGTTCGAACTATTGTGCCTCAATTTTGGATCTCCTAATACCCGAATTAAGATCATGAAACACTAGCACAACATATTGTCTTAGAGATCTATCCCTATAATCAGTAATAAGGATAGAATTTTGAGTAGGGTTTGCTTCGTTTCCTTGATTCGGATTTTTGAAGTTCATGATAGAAGGTTGCGCACGGACCAAGATCAAGTTGTCAAGTCACGGGAAAATTCTTACGAGGTTCTAGATGATCGAATCTGAAAATGAAATAGAAACTAAGATTAGATTCGATTAGATCTGAATAGATAGTATCCAAAACAATAAAGAACAACCAAGAAACAAATGCCCTTAAGAATAACAAATCTTGGATGTCAAGAATACGGATTGGTAATCGAATTAAACCCCAATCTGTTGAATCTGAAAAGAACAATCACAAACAGTTGGTTAAAATTTGGCAGCAACCCTTCTTTTTCCAGCAGTTTTTAGAGCTTTCAAAAGAACTTAATTAAGCCTTAAAATGTCATTAAGGAGTTGGTTAAAAGATGGTGTCTATTCAGCTGGCCAAGGACAACTCAAGAGTCATTTTTAAGCCATTAAAGACATTCAAATCAGCTGAATTGAAGTGATTTTATGGAAGGAGTTATTTGGTTCAAGCATAAGAAAAGACATGAGTTTTTATGGCACAATAAGTTGGATGTTCTTGACCATTCGGTTACCTTGTTCTAGCATTATAAATAGTTGTAATCAGCCTTAAAAAAAGACTTTTGCTGAATATAGATGAAATATTTGAATTGTGAGCTATCCAATTCTCTTTGTTCTTACGGAATTGATTTGACTTATCAAGCATAGCTTGTGGTGTCCATCTTTTCTTTGTTGCTGAACTTATCACCTTTGGTGTGGAGTTCAATATACCTTTGGTTCCTATCATAGTTGATAGTGGGTCAAGGTTCCTTGTTGTTTCTTTAAACCGAAAAACACCTAAGAACCATTTTGAGACTCGGGTCAACAATTCATTATTGCTGGTTCATTCTCGGTCTTAGCCAATTAATTTGTTATTGTTTCCTATTTATTTTGTTTATTACCTTTGTTTGAAGCCATTATCTCTATTTTGTTTCTTTTAAACCGAAAAGATTCTATTCTACTCAATTCACGATCGGGCATCACTAACGACTCGAATCAATCACAAAACTAGTTCGTATCAAATTGGTATCAGAGCTAGCGAATTTGGAGTAAGAATCGACGTTGTCGGCATTACAGTATAGTAGTTTTTTTCAAAAATCGAAAAAAAAGCTCAAAAAAATTCAAAAAAAAAAGTTTCCATTCAAACTCAAAACATTGGATATCAAGTTGTGAAAAAAAATTGTAAAAAAGAAATTGTGAAAAAAACTAGTTTTGAAATTTTGTTTTTGTTTGCTGCCCAAATTTTAGTCATTACTACCTTCTACTATTTCGCCACACCCAACCTTTTCATTTCTTTGTTTCAAGCCTACCTTCCTTTGTCCTACAATATTCTTACCAAGACCAAACATCAAGTTTGTAAGCCGACCCACAACAACTGCCTTTTAAGTTTAAATAATTCCTAAGAACTTAGAGAGGAGGAGTGAGTGGAAAGAGGCAAGAGAGTAGTGAGTTTATTCGAGAAAAAAAAGCCAAGTGTGTGAGATTTCTTTGTGAGTGGATAGTGAGATTCTTTGTTGTGAGTTCTTAAAAAAAATGTCACGAAGTCTGGAAAAAAATTCAGACAAGGGAGTTGGATTTCGTCCTGTAAGAATTGTTGGAGGAAGTGTGTCAGATTTTACACTCCAAGCCTTTACGCATGAAATGGAGCATTTATTTGATCGAAAACTCAAACCCATCAAGAAATGATTGGATCGTGTTGAAGAGCGGAGTCATCGACCAAGAACCCAATGGGAGCAAATTTATCCAAATGAAAGGATGGAAATGAGATCATCAAGGAGACGAACATTCGACGAATATGTGAAAAGAGACCCTTATCCAGATTCCTATTCTTCAAGGAATTTAGGCCGAAATAAATCCAACTACGAGTTTGAAGCCTATCAAGGTAACGAACGAGAAAGCACAAGTCATTCTTCGTATGCATCAAAGTATTCATCTACGGAAAAATCCTTACAAAGAAGTGAATGTGTTTCGTATAAGAACTCATCCATGGAGGTTTATTCACGAAGAGTTGATCGTGACTCTTATGAAGATTCTTCCACTTCTTTCCAACGAAAAGTCTATTGTTCTGATTCTTTTGTATTATCTCCATTTTGTAATAAAGTTGAGAGAAGAAAAAGAGAGACAAGAGAAAAAGAAACCGAAAAAGAAACGAAATTGAAAAAGAGAAAAAGATTGGAGAAAGAAAAAAAAGAGTGCGAGAAACAAGTGTTGTTGAAAATGAAAGAGAATTGATGAGTGAAAGTGAGTTTTCAAAAAACAAAGAGATTGTGGAAAACGAAAGAGAAGTTGAAAAAGAAACGAGTGGAAAAGATGAAAGTCAACAAGAAAAAGCAAGGAATGTTTTTACTAAACAATCTGCGAGTTGTCCTCGTGTTGTTTCTTCTTTCCAGGTTTTTAGAGATTCAAATGACAAGTTTCAACTTCATTACCTTCCTGATGAGAGACGATTCCATTTGATCGAAAAATGTAAGGTTCAAGCGCTTAAAGGTAAGCAAGGTAAGGAGTTTTTAGCCAATGAATCATGGCAATCAGGTTTGAAAGTTGTTGATAAAATTTCCGATAACTTAGTTTTTAAAAGATCTCCTTATTTTGATTTGGTTAATTGTTACTTGCTATTTGTGGTTGATAAATTCGTTTTAAGTGGAGGCATGAAGAGTTGTTCACTCAATAAGTTTTGTGTTGAAAAATCTTTTAATGTTGTTCGATTAAATCCACAAATACAAAACTGATCATGTTTGATAAAGAGTTTCCATGTAAAACGCTCAATCTGTTTGATCGTGATGGTAATGAAAATTTTTTAACTCTTAGTGTGAAATCTTCGTATATTTGCATGAGATTTGAGAGATTTGATTGTTTGAATTTATTTTTGCCTACATCTTCTTTATTTGGCATGTGTGATGTCTTGGTGAAAGTGAAGTTTTTGTTACGTTACAGAACGACCGATCAAAACCATGTTTTTAAACCCGGAGCCTGTATTCCTAAGTTGACGTCAAGCGAAGGTGAGTATCAAAATTGTATTTTGAATCAATATGTTGACCCCTTCTATTTGCTTCAAGTTTTATCTTTATTTAGTTTGAAAACCAAACATGTGAATTTCGTTGGTTCACCAAGTCAAAATCAAATTTTTTATTCTGGAGGTTGTTGTATATTGTTGCTTAATGGATTCGAACATGTGTTGCATGATTCTAACTTTAATGTGCTTCAAGTTCTTCATAAGTTACCAACCATGAATTTTTCTGGACGAATTGAAATGGTGAACAAAAACTTTGTCTTTGATCCCGTTGAATGCTGTTCCATATCATTGTTCAAGGGATTTGGACCATGGAATTCTAATTTTCAAAACTATAATCTTCAAGTACCTTGTGAATCAGGTTTGTTTCCATCGAAGAAAAAGGTAAAACCAATTTCTGTTTTTGATCCCGGTATTGATTCATGTGTTGTTCTTTTGAGTTTATTTGTTCAAGTTGTGACTAAAATCTTGGAAACTTCTTTTGTGTTTAATCTTCATTGTGTCACTAATTTGTTTTATTGTTTTGTAGGTGATGATGTTAGGTGGTACCCTCCTAAAGAGGGAGGGCATGCAAATAATCTACTTTCTTGTCGAGCCGTATATGATTCTCACGATCTTGAAAGTGACTTTGTCAGGTTTATGACCAGCGGGGTTTGTGACCTTGAGAGGTTTGTCGCGGGCAAATGGCCCGATTTGAGGACAAATCATTTTAGAGAGGGAGGGTATGATGCAATCCCGGTCGCATCATGTTACGACACAACTCGATGCTACCGAGATTGGCCCAAACTCGAGGGGACCAAGTACAAAATAAAGTTTTTAATTTCAGTTTGTCAATTTGGCTGCTAGAAAATAAGGACTTTGATTCATTAATTTTTAGTTATTTTGGTTTGTGTTTTTAAATTATGTCATAGTTTGCACATCATTAATATGTGTTCTGCATTTAATAAAGTCATGCATTATGTAACTTTCATGTTAGTTAAGTTTGCATCATTAAATTATGTCAAGTTAGTTTAATTATGTAACTTTCATTTTAGTTAAATTTGCATTTCAAAACCATGCATTTAAGCATCTTAGTTTAATAAATGAGTTGCTGGACATTTATTCAACTCATCTTAGTTTTAATTAATAAGTGTTTTTGTTGAACATTATTTAATAAGTGTTGTTCTTAATTAATCTAGTTCCTAGGATTATTTATTGATGCATGAGTTAAGTTCATTTAATTATGCTTCTTTAATTAAACTAGTTGCTGGAATAATTATTGCATATATGTTTTAGTTCATTTATTTAAGTAAGTTTAATGTGTGTTATGATTAATAAGTGTTTTCACGTGTTTAATAAACTTATTTTAATGTGTTTATTGCAGGTGACTTTTCAGCTCATAGTGGTTACAATTCAAGGCTGTTTTACATTGAATTAAGTGGCTGTTCAAGTTATTTTTAGTTACAATTAAAGGGGCTGTTATAAAGGAAGTTTAAACATCATTAAAGGAGCTTTTAAAGAGCATTTTATGCCCTTTAAAATTCGGCAGCAACCCTTCTTCTTCCAGCAGTTTTTAGAGCTTTCAAAAGAACTTAATTAAGCCTTAAAATGTCATTAAGGAGCTGGTTAAAAGATGATGTCTATTCAGCTGGCCAGGGACAACTCAAGAGTCATTTTTAAGCCGTTAAAGACATTCAAATCAGCTGAATTGAAGTGATTTTATGGAAGGAGTTATTTGGTTCAAGCATAAGAAAAGACATGAGTTTTTATGGCACAATAAGTTGGATGTTCTTGACCATTCGGTTACCTTGTTCTAGCATTATAAATAGTTGTAATCAGCCTTAAGAAAAAGACTTTTGCTGAATATAGATGAAATATTTGAATTGTGAGCTATCCAATTCTCTTTGTTCTTACGGAATTGATTTGACTTATCAAGCATAGCTTGTGGCGTCCATCTTTTCTTTGTTGCTGAACTTATCACCTTTAGTGTGGTGTTCAATATACCTTTGGTTCCTATCATAGTTGATAGTGGGTCAAGGTTCCTTGCTGTTTCTTTAAACTGAAAACACCTAAGAACCATTTGGAGACTCGGGTCAACAATTCATTATTGCTGGTTCATTCTCAGTCTTAGCCAATTAATTTGTTATTGTTTCCTATTTATTTTGTTTATTACCTTTGTTTGAAGCCATTATCTATATTTTGTTTCTTTTAAACCGAAACGATTCTATTCTACTCAATTCACGATCGGGCATCACTAACGACTCGAATCAATCACGATACGAGTTCGTATCAGAAACAGGGGAACCTTTAGAGAATAAACTGTATTAATTGGCTAAATAAAAAATTTTGAAAATTTTATGGTAAGAAGGTATATAAGTCTAGTTTCATGGAAAATTTATGGATCTTAATTTAGAGTTCTGTATCTTTGGATAGAAATAATTTAGGGACTGTGACGCAGAAAAAAATAGTTTGCTGGAAATTGAATAAATAATAGATTTATGTGTGATAAAAATTATATTATCTATGGTATCATGCTAGAAATTTATTTATCAATTACATACATAATTACTAAGCTATATGCTTACTCCTCTTTATTTTCCCTTGTTTTATAGTGACATCAATCAGCTCGAAAATTGGACGAAGTTAGAACATCATTCACACTATGATCATCATCTTTTGGGTATTTTGCAACCAATACTTTTGAAATATGACATGTATAGATGACTTAATGTAATATGGTATATATATAATATTGTTTGGTTTAAAATGTTGGTGTATATTAATTGATAAACTGTTTTCTTAAAACTACTAACAAAGTATTTAGAATGTTGTGGATGGATAAATGGTGTTTGAATATATAACTATATTTGGTTGAAATATTGAAGTTGTTTGAAATTGTGTTTCAAAAATTTGCAGGAGGGATTGAATGTTTATGAAAAGGAATTATGTCAAAATTTTTGTAAAAAAAAATTTCAGATCGTTTGATAATACTTCTTACCTTGTTTCGGTGATGAATATGGGTAAGAGGTGTTACATTTTAGTGGTATCAGAGCTCTGGTTTAGCCGGTTCTCGAATTAGTATAATGTGTGTAAAAATCTATCTATACATGCCATAAATATATTGTGATAGTCTGATGATTTCTAACAATTTAAAATTTTGCTTTATATAGTAAATGATCCTGACCGAAGTGTAGCAAATGATGTTGAGAGTAACGCGCCGGCTCCCACGCAAAGGACCGCGCTTGAAGAAAGTAGACATGAGACGCATAGTCAGGATGAGGCTCGATAAGCCTTCCTTCATATGATGAATAAGTGGTATACAAAATTTGTTCGTGCAAATCCGAATGTTCAACCTCCTCCACCCCCTCCTATTCCTCAACCGGTTCTTGTAGCTCTACAAAATGTTGACTTGGTAAGATCAAGTAAACCTCCCGTTGACAAAATTCGAAAGCATGGGGCTGAAAATTTCAGGTGATGATGATCCAGAAAAGGAGGAGTTTTTGCTCGAAAATTTCATTCGGGTATTTGATGAATTATCTTGTACTCCCGAAGAATGTTTAAAGTGTGCAATATCTTTTTTAAAAGACTTAGCATATCGTTGGTGGAAAACATTGGTATCTGTGGTTCCGAAAGAAGGGTTACATGGGACTTCATCCAGGATGAATTCAGAAAAAAATACATAAGCCAACGGTTCATCGATCAAAAATGCAAGGAATTTCTCGAGTTGAAGCAGAGCCGAAAGTTTGTGGCAGAGTATGAAAGAGAGTTTGTTAGACTGAGTAAATAGGCCCAAGAATGTGTACCCACAGAAGCTGCTATGTGTAAAAGGTTTGAAGATGGTTTAAATGAAGACATTAGAATATGATACGATTCACAAAGGCCCAACTCAAGCTCAAGAACGTGACGGGCTCAAATTACCACAAGGCCCAATAACGAGGTCAAAGGCCAGACAAATGCATTCAAAACTAAATGAACCATTCAAGAATTTATTAGCAAGGCCTTAGATACGTACACGAAGGAAAAAGAAAATCAAGATTCACTTTCTTGTTTTCAAGAAAATCAAGAAACTGAATCTTGGTCCAATTTTGCTATTTGGAGCGATTTCAAGAATCAAGAAAATCAAGATTTCAAATCTTGGAAATCTTGGTCCAAGAAACCGAAACTTGCAGCGTGTTACGAGCATCGAAGAACCAATTCGGAAGGAAACGGACTACAAGCCCAAGTTCTTGAAGGCAAGGCCCAATAAGATGCTTCAAGCCCAATCAAGAAAGTTAAATGAGACTTAGTTGAAAATCAGGCCAAATTGTCAAAGTGGCCCAATTTGTAAAATTTTAATTCTTTAAGTACCTAGTTTAATTTTTAGACTTTATGATTAATGCCTATGTAAAAAATTCAGCCCAAGCAGCCCATTAAATGCCTTGGCCGAATTTTTCCCTTAAATTTAATAATTAGGTTGTTTTTAGTTTTCTAATAAGATTAGCAAATTAGTTAGAAGGCCTATTAATAGGCTTGGCCAGCTACCTTGTGATTACACTTGAAGAATACATTGAAATCAGATTTGTTTTGTTGAGTGAAAATTCTCTTTGAGTTCTCCAAGAATTTTCTCTTGAGTTTTCTTTAGAAGGAGTTTTAACAATCTTTTTGATTGTGGGAGCCATCTTCAACCTTCTTCTTGCCATTGTTCTTCATTGGAGGGGAGATTAGAGCCGTTTGAAAGGAGTTTTGAAATCTTTTTCGATTTCAAGGCTTCTTAGGACTTTATCTTTATTTTTCTTGCTGTTCAATCTTTTTAACTTTTCTGCTTGTGTCGATTTCATTATCTAACTTGTTTAAACTCTCTTGTTGTGTTTCCAGCCTCGTTCAACCTTCAAGAATCTGTTCGGCATCAAACTAGGACAACAAGAAACATTTTGATTTCACAAAACCCCTCTTTATTGCCATCCAAACCCTAGATCTAATTGATTTCGTGATCTGTTAAGTTTTTTTGAAATTAACTTGCTTTTTGTGTTCTTCTTTTCAAATTCGGCTGTTTGGAACCTATCTTGAATTCAATTCCGTGTTCTTAGCTTCCAATATTAACTATTCCTAAGTGTTTTTAATTCTTCGCTGATCTTTTATTGATTTGGGTATTTTCGTTTCAGATCTAATTGATTCTAAGCCAAATTTTCTGTTTTCGTTTCAGATCCAAGCATTTAGAGTTTTCGTAGGAAGTTTCCCATGACTTGACAACTCGATCTTAGTCCGTGTGCAACCCTCTATCATTTGGTATCAGATTTTGGGTATTTTAGGTGTTCTTGGGTGATTTCTAAACTGGTCTCCTTTTAAAAACATTAAACAATAGTTTTTACCCAGAAAAATTTTTAGAAAAAAATTCATTTGAGTAGGTAAACATTTTCCGATTGGTCTGAAATTTTACATGCATATTTTTGGCACTCTGATAGAATATTAAAAAATATTTCCCGCAAAAAATCATAGAAAAAGTCAAAAAAGTTGAAAAAGATGAAATCAAAAAAAATTTTAAAAAATATTCAGCGGGTTGAGTTTAGTGCCGAAACTTTCCAGATCAAAAAATAAAATATTTAAGGACATTCTAGTTTAAATTTCATGATTTTTGGAGATCGAGAACACCTCAAACGAAGTTGTCAAGTTACTCCATAGTTTTTCAGGTTTTCAGGTTTCCGCAATTTTTTATTGATTCTTAGTTGTAGGTTTTCATTTGTTTTCTTTTTATTCTCCCTTTACAATATCTAACACCTTCTTGTTTCTTGTGTTAGTAGGATTTGAATGTGTGCACAATTCTTCCTCGGTGCAACACGAATTAATTGGTGTCTCGTCATTTTTTGGACTCCTAGTGCAAATTAGGATTCTTTGGTAGTTTCAGTTCATACACTTTCTAATTGATTGATATAGACTCTACTAAAGAACTCATAAAAGTGAATTCTACCTCTTTGAGAATTTGATTTTCCTTTTTGAGTGATTAACGGTGAGGTTTGCTAATTTTCCTTTTTGAGTGTTGAGTGTTTGTTTTGCAGGTTTTTGAAAAAAAAAATGTCTAGGATTGGTCAAGTTGATAATGACCATAATGATGTCCATGATGCATTCACAAAGTTCCACTAACAATTAGACGAATAGGCGGCCTTACTTCGAACATTGAGTGCTACTATCAATGAGATGCGATTGGATCAAGAGCCTCAGTATCGGGGTCAAATTAAAGAAGATGTGGATAATCAGCCTCTTGCTCATAGGCGCGCTCCTAGAAGTGTCCCTAGAACTGACTATGATTTTCATGATCGTGGGCAACCCTCTTTGGCAAAACCAAAGTTCACAATTCCTCAATTTCATGGTAAGAATGATCCAGAAGCTTATTGTGAATGGGAATCTAAAATTGAGCTTATGTTCCGCTATTATAAATGTTCGAATGATGAAAAGGCAGCGTTAGCAACACTAGAGTTTTTAGATTATGCTTTAAGTTGGTGGACTCAACTTGGAGTAAATCGTCATAGGAATTATGAAGGTGAGATTACGACATGGGAGGAGTTAAAACAAGTTATGCGTAAAAGATTTATTCCGCCTCATTACTATAGAGAAGTTAAAACAAAGCTTAGACGAGTTGTTCAAGGTAGTAGGATAGTGGATGAATACTTTAAGGAGATGGAGATGCTCATTCAGAGAGCTAATGTGGAGGAAGAGGATGAAACAACTATGGTTCGATTTATTGATGGTTTGAGTAGGCCAATAGCTAATACATTGAGGCTACAAACTTACATTGATTTAGAAGAAGCAGTTCATAAAGCCATTTAGATTGAGCAGCAATTAAAGAAACAAAGGTTTGGTTCCTTCTCTACTTCACAATATTACAGAGGTAATACTTCTATTTCTGATTTTAAAAGTTCGAAATCACCTTTTGTTACTAATAAGTCTTCTTTGAGTAATGGAAGTAAGCAATCAGATTTGAAAAAAGGGGCTCCTGTTAAATCACAAACACCTTCTAAGTAGCCCAATTTAGGTGATTTGAATGTGAAGAGGACTCGTAAGATTGAATGTTTCAAGTGCAAAGGGCATGGTCATTATAGTAGGGAATGCCCTAACACGAGATTGCTTCTTATGAAAGATAATGGTGAGTACACTTCCGACTCCGATAAAACAGATCCAGATATGCCAGAACTTGTGGATGATAGTGATAATGGAGAAAAGTTGGTTGAACCACCAAAAGAAGGGGACTTTGCCGATTTTCAATGCCTTGTAGTTCACCGCACCCTTAACATCCAGATGAGAGGCGATATTGATAACCAAAGGACCAATATTTTCCATTCTCGGTGTTTTATAAAAGGTAACTTATGTTCACTTATTATTGATAGTAGGAGTTGTTCGAATGTAGTGAGCATTTATTTGGTGGATTCTTTAAAGTTACCTTGTACCAAGCACCCTAAGCCGTATCACCTTCAGTGGCTTAATGAATGCTCGAAAGTTAAAGTTACAAAATAGTCCTTGGTCACTTTTAAGCTCGGGAATTATGAGGATGAGGTATGGTGTGATGTGGTCCCAATACATGCGGCACACTTGCTCCTTGGACGGCCTTGGCAATTTGATCGTGATGTTACACACCAAGGTAAGCTCAATAGATACTCTATTGTGTTTAAAGGCTGAAAATTCACTTTTGCTCCTTTAAATCCCAATGATGTATATAAGGATCAATTAAAGATGATGAAATTTTGTGAGGGGGTGAGGGAGAAAGGACAAATACAAAAGATAGAGAGAAAAGAGTCAAGTAGTGAAAAAAGTCAAAATATAAAAGGCCCAAAGGTGAGTGAATCCGCAAGTGATAAAATTAGAGTGAAAATTTTGATAGCAACAAAAAAAAGATGTGCGGAGAGCCCTACTCAATAAACAGCCTTGTATCCTTGTGAGGTTTAGGCAAAACTATTTATCTTTATCTAACATTAACGAAAATTTGCCTAGTGTGTTTCAGTGTCTTTTGCAGGATTTGAGGATGTTTTTAGTGAGGCCCCTAAGGTTTACCACCTTTACGTGGGATAGAGCATCAAATTGACTTTGTACCCAGAGCTTCAATCCCAAATCGACCAGCCTATAGAAGCAATCCCGAGGAGACAAAGGAATTGCGAAGGCAAGTTGAGGAGTTACTAGACAAAGGGTACATTCGTGAGAGCCTAAGCCCTTGTGCCATTCCTGTCTTATTGGTACCAAAGAAAGATGGTACGTATAGAATGTGTGTTGATTGTCGTCCAATCAACAAAATAACGGTAAAGTATAGACATCCAATTCCTCGACTTGATGATATGCTTGATGAATTACATGGTTCAATTATATTTACTAAAATTGATTTAAAAAGCGGTTATCATAAAATTCGAATAAGGGAAGGGGATGAATGGAAAACAGCCTTTAAAACAAAATTTGGATTGTATGAATGGTTAGTTATGCCTTTCGGCCTTACTAATGCACCGAGTACATTTATGAGATTAATGAATAACGTTTTAAGGCTTCACTTGGGTAAATTTGTAGTAGTTTACTTTGATGATATTTGAATTTACTCAAAGACATTAGATGATCATGTTTTCCATGTTAGAACCGTTTTAGATATTCTGTGAGCTGAAAAATTGTTTGCCAACCTTGATAAATGTACATTTTGTTGTGATAAGCTAATATTTTTAGGTTTCATAGTCAGTGCTCAAGGTATTCATGTCGATGAGGACAAAGTCAAGGCAATCAAAGAGTGGCCAACTCCTAAATCGGTAACTGAGGTGAGATCTTTCCATGGTTTAGCTAGTTTTTATAGATGATTTGTGAAAGATTTCTCCACTATTACTGCCCCATTAACAGAGGTTATTAAAAAATCTGTGGATTTCAAATGGGGTAAAACTCAAGAAAAGGCTTTTCAGATCCTAAAAGCTAAGTTATGTTCTTCTCCTCTTCTTAAATTACCTGATTTTACTAATACTTTTGAACTTGAGTGTAATGCTTCAGGAATTGGCATTGGCGCCATTTTAATGCAAGATAAGCAACTAATTGCTTATTTTAGTGAAAAATTGAATGGTGCACAATTAAACTACTCAACTTATGATAAAGAACTTTTGGCATTGGTTCGTGCACTTCAAGTATGGAAACATTATTTGCTGCCCAATGAATTTGTCGTACATACAGATCATGAATCGCTCAAGTGGTTAAAGGGACAAGGTAAGTTGAGTAAACGGCATGCCCGATGGGTAGAATTCATGGAAACATTCCCTTATGTGATAAAATATAAAACAGGTAAAGATAATGTAGTTGCGGATGCTTTGCCTAGATGATATGCTTTAATAACTACATTGAATGCTAAAGTCTTAGGGTTTGAGCATATTAAGGAATTATATAATGATGATGCTGATTTCGGCCATATCTACAGAAATTGTGGACATACTACTTTTGAGAAGTTTTATCTCGTAGATGGCTTTCTTTTTCGTATAAACAGGTTATGCATACCAAAGTGTTCCATGTGAGACTTATTGATGCATGAGGCCCATAGTGGGGGTTTAATGGGACATTTTTGAGTGGCTAAAACACTAGACATCTTGCAAGAACACTTTCATTGGCCACATATGAAGAAGGATGTCGAAAAGGTATGTTCTAAGTGCATTACATGCAAACAAGCAAAATCGAAGGTAATGCCTCATGGCCTTTACACTCCTTTGCCGATTCCTACTTCACCATGGGTAGACTTATCCATGGATTTTATTCTAGGTTTGCCAGGAACTAAGAAAGAAAGAGATAGTATATTTGTTGTTGTTGACAGGTTTTCCAAGATGGCACATTTTATTCCTTGTCACAAACAGATGATGCTACACATGTGGCAGACTTATTTTTTAAAGAGGTGGTAAGACTTCATGGCATCCCTAAAACAATTGTTTCTAACAGAGATGTCAAATTCCTTAGCCACTTTTGGAAGGTATTATGGGGTAAGCTTGGTACGAAATTACTTTATTCAACTACATGTCACCCCCAAACCGATGGCCAAACTGAGGTATTTAATCGAATCTTAGGAGCCTTATTACGATCTGTTGTGGAAAAGAACATTAAAAATTGGGAAGAATGTCTACCATTTGTCGAATTTGCATATAATAGATCAATTCATTCTACAACTGGTTATTCTCCATTTGAACTTGTTTATGGTTTTAACCCACTAACAGTACTTGATCTTGCGCCATTACCACTTGAACATATTTTTAATTTAGATGGCGAATAGAAAGCTGAGTTGGTGAAATCCTTACACGAGAAGGCTAGGCAACGAATAGCCAAAACAAATGACGTCAACACCAACAAAGCAAACAAGGGGCGCAAACGGGTTGCCCTTGAACCCGGAGATTGGGTTTGGGTTCATTTGAGGAAAGAACGATTTCCTACAAAAGAAAGACCAAGTTGGACCCAAAGGGCGACGGGCCTTTCCAAGTACTCGAGCGAACCAATGATAATGCATACAAAATTGATCTACCCGGTGAGTACAATGTAAGTTCTACTTTCAATGTGGCTGACTTATCCCTATTTGATTTTTTAGATTCGAGGACGAATCTTTTGAGGAAGGGGGAATGATAAGATTCACAAAGGCCCAACTCAAGCTCAAGAACGTGATGGGCTCAAATTACCACAACGCCTAATAATGAGGTCAAAGGGCAGACAAATGTGTTCAAAACTAAATGGAACCATTCAAGAACTTATTAGCAAGGCCTTAGATGCGTACACGAAAGAAAAAGAAAATCAAGATTCATTTTCTTGTTTTCAAGAAAATCAAGAAACCGAATCTTGGTCCAATTTTGCTGTTTGGAGCGATTTCAAGAATCAAGAAAATCAAGATTTCAAATCTTGGAAATCTTGGTCCAAGAAACCGAATCTTGCAGCTAAGGCGCATTGGATCTCCGTTACGAGCATCAACGAACCAATTTCAGAAGGAAACGGACTGCAAGCCCAAGTTCTTGAAGGCAAGGCCCAATAAGATGTTCCAAGCCCAATCAAGAAAGTTACATGAGACTTAGTTGAAAATCAGGCAAAATTATCAAAATGGCCCAATTTGTAAAATTTTAATTCTTTAAGTACCTAGTTTAATTTTTAGACTTTATGATTAATGCCTATGTAAAAAATTTAGCCCAAGCAGTCCATTAAATGCCTTGGCCGAATTTTTCCCTCTAAAGTTAATAATTAGGTTTTTTTAAGTTTTCTAATAAGATTAGCAAATTAGTTAGAAGGCCTATTAATAGGCTTGGCCGGCCACCTTGTGATTACACTTGAAGAATACATTGAAATTAGATTTGTTTGTTGAGTCAAAATTCTCTTTGAGTTCTCCAAGAATTTTCTCTTGAGTTTTCTTTAGAAGGAGTTTTAACAATCTTTTTGATTATGGGAGCCATCTTCAGCCTTCTTCTTGCCATTGTTCTTCATTGGAGGGGAGATTAGAGCCGTTTGAAGGGAGTTTTGAAATCTTTCTCGATTTCAAGGCTTCTTAGGACTTTATCTTTATTTTTCTTGCTGTTCAATCTTTTTAATTTTTCTGCTTGTGTCGATTTCATTATCTAACTTGTTTAAACTCTCTTATTGTGTTTCCAGCCCCGTTCAACCTTCAAGAATCTGTTCGGCATCAACCTTGGACAACAAGAAACGTTTTGATTTCACAAAACCCATCTTTATTACCGTCCAAACCCTATATCTAATTGATTTCGTGATCTGCTGAGTTTTTTTGAAATTAACTTGCTGTTTTGTGTTCTTCTTTTCAAATTTGGCTATTTGGAACCTATCTTGAATTCAATTCCGTGTTCTTGGCTTCCAAGATTAGCTATTCTTAAGTGTTTTTAATGCTTGGTTGATCTTTTATTGATTTGGGTATTTTCGTTTCAAATCTAACTGATTTTAAGCCGAATTTTTTGTTTTCGTTTTAGATCCAAGTGTTCAGAGTTTTCATAGGAAGTTTCCCGTGACTTGACAACTCGATCTTGGTCCACTCGCAACCATCTATCAGAATATTTGTTAGGATGTTGGAACTGAAAGAATTTGTGGTATTGGTTGATCGAGTTTGTAAGGCTGAAAAATTAAATAAAGAAAAGAGAAAAGCTGTGATGGAGGCTCGTGATATAAGAAAACGGCCCATGAGTAAACCATGTCAAACTCAGTCAAAGAAGTCTAAAGAGATGAATCCTCGAGTGACTACTTCAACTGGATATCCACGTCGAGACCGAGGAAAATTATATTCGAGTCCCGAAGCTCAAGCTACTTCAGTAGCAAGTGTGGGTAGTGTGAAGCCTAGTAAACCAGAGTGTCAGTATTGTAGGCAACATCCTGGTGAATGCTGGTTAATTAGCCGAGCTTGTTTCAAGTGTGATTCACGACAACACTATATTAAAGATTTCCCTGAGAAAATTGAAGAAGAAAAATTTTAGAATGTTAGATCAGGTGATACTGTCAACAGAGGTAGACCACCAAGAAACACCGGAAGTAGGGATAGTGGTAAAAGTGTAATGAAAGGTACAGCTCCAAGACCAGAACCTCGAACACCTGCTAGAGCCTATGCTATACGTACTCGTGAGGAAGCCTCATCTCTTGATGTGATTATTGGTTCATTCTCTCTCTATGATACTGAAGTTATTGCATTGATTGATCCCGGGTCTACTCATTCTTATGTTTGTTTGAATTTCGTATCTAATAAGAATTTGCCTGTTGAAAATACTGAATTTGTGGTTAAAGTGTCAAATCCTTTAGGCAAATATGTGTTAGTCGATAAGGTTAGTAAGAATTGTCCTTTGAGGATTCAAGGTCATTGTTTCCCGGCTAAGCTGATGTTGTTACCATTTGATGAGTTTGATGTTATTCTGGGGATGGATTTGTTGATGTTGCATGATGCCAAGGTAAATTGTAGACAGAGAATCCTTGAATTGAAGTGTGAAAATGGTGAAATTCTTCGGGTTAAAACAGATGAATCAAGTAAATTGCCTACGGTGATTTCGCATATGTCGGCTCAAAAATACATGAGAAAAGGGTGTGAAGCTTATCTTGCTTATGTGATAAAAACTAAGATATCGGAGTCGAAGCTTGAATCAGTACCGGTAGTCTGTGAGTTTCCAGATGTATTTCCAGAGGAATTGCCTAGGTTACCTCCGATTAAAGAAGTTGAATTTGTTATTGATGTATTACCTGGGACTGCACTGATTTCCATTGCTCCGTATAGAATGACTCCAACTAAATTAAAAGAATTAAAATCTTAGTTGCAAGAGTTGACAGATAAGGGATTTGTGACACCGAGTTTTTCTCCCTAGGGTGCTCCTCTGTGATTTGTGAAAAAGAAAGATGGTTCTATGAGAATTTGTATTGATTATCATCAACTCAACAAAGTGACTATAAAGAACAAGTACCCATTGCCGAGAATTGATGATTTGTTTGACCAATTAAAAGGGGCAACAATGTTTTGAAAGATCGATCTGAGATCTTGCTACTATCAGCTGAGTGTTAAAAAGTCAGATGTGCCAAAAACTGCTTTCAGAACGAGATATGGACATTATGAATTTCTTGTGATGCCTTTCGGTTTAACTAATGCTCTGGCTATTTTTATGGATTTAATGAACCAAATTTTCTGACCGTATTTAAATAAGTTCGTTGTGGTGTTTATAGATGATATTTTGATCTATTCCCGAGATGAACCCGAGCATGCCGAACATTTGAGAACTGTGTTGCAGATTTTGAGAGAGAAGAAATTGTTTGCTAAATTTAGTAAAAGTGAGTTTTGGCATCATGAAGTCAGATTCTTGGGACACATAGTTTCAAGTGATGGTATTCAGGTTGATCCGAGTAAAATTTTGGTAATTGTTAATTGGGAACCGCCAAAGAATGTATCTAAGGTTAGAATTTTTCTTGGCGTAGCTTGATATTATAGACGTTTTGTTAAAGGATTTTCCATGATTGCTTCTCCTATAACTAAATTATTGCAGAAGAATGTCAAGTTCGAATGGACTGATAAATGTCAACAAAGTTTTGAAAAATTGAAGGCATTATTAACTGAGGCACTGGTGTTGGTGCAACCTGAAACAGGGAAAGAGTTTATAATTTACAATGATGCATGATGCGAACTCGTCTCGGTGATGATAATCGGGCTGGGTGAATCAATTCGTTTCTTGTAGTTTGCCCGATCGTCGACGAGAAGTAGTTAAAGGGGTCAAAAATGGGTGATTCAGGCTAAGGATGCGGAAACTTATGAAGGGTTTTGGAGATGAATGGTAGGGTTAGTAAAATGTAGTAGGTTCGGTTTAAGAAAAAAATAAGGAAAGGTAATTGGATAATTAATGGAAATAGAAAAGGAAACTTAAGCGTCAAGTTCAATTCGATACTATAGCGAATATCGCCCCAGGACTTATATGACTTATGGTGATCGATGTAAATAGAAGGATGGATCTCGACCCGCTACTTAGCAAAGTAGGAACCGAAGGTAAATTGAGATGGATAAATGCCACAACAGGATTAGTGATAAGTTTGAAAAGAGTTCGGTTGACGCCACTAGCACGCTAGATAAGCCAAATCGAGACTCACACGAAATATGAGAGGGAGAAACCTCACAAGAACAATAGTTCATTTAGAAATTTAACAAAAAGTCCTTTACAAAATGAAATAGCAAACTATTTATAGGCTCTCTGATGCCTATTGAAATTCAGCTACTAATGTGTTCACACAACAATTAAAAGGGTTCACATTAAAACATTAAAGATGGTTCATGAATTCGGCAGATTCATGCATTAGCTGAATGGACACTCTCTTCCCCATTGGTATGTGCATGCATACTTAGCCATGAAGAATCCGTAATTCCATGAATGTCCAGCCTTTAATTGCCCTTTAATCCCCCCTTGGACGTTCTTGAAGGTGAAAGTGCCATGCATATGCTTTAATTGAATCATGATGGCGTCTTGAGCACATAGATGGGCAATTGGCATTTAACTGATTCAGCCCCTTCTTTTGATGCATGTATGTGCTGGTACATGGGCTGAATTAATGAACTTATTAGTCATGAACTTGGAGCATGTATCTTGGAGATTCAAGGCATGACATTAAATCCCGTACAATTTCCCTTTGGAATGCATAAATGGACAGATTCGTTCCTCTTGATTAATTCATGTATCAGCAGAATTGAACAGCCACAATCTTCACCTTTAAGGAATGTACATGAAATGAATTTGAGCTTCATGTGATCGGTCACAATGCACCATCATTCAAGCATATTCATTGTTGTCCATTGCATGTGCCTGCAGCAAATACATTCAATAAATCAGATGCATTTTAGACACATTAATTTGGCAGCAAATAACACTAAATTCCTGCATCAAAACAAAGTAGCAATTAATCATGTATCAAACAAATTAAACTTGGCAGCAAATGAATGTATCAACCTGCACATAAAATTCGGTGAACTCAATAATTATTTGTAAGAACTTTAGGACATATGTAAGACACCAAATTAATTAAGTAATGAATTTAGACATAATTAAAACACTTAATGATTATTTGACCAGAGTTTAAATTCAATTATTTAACTCAACTAATTTAACAAATGACAAATTAAATATATTCCAGCAAAATAAATGCAAGCTAAAATGAGTTTAAAATGAGCTGATTTGAGCTCAACAAGCTGGAATTGAGCTAATTCAACTCGGAAATGATTGCGACCAACATTCAAAGAGCTAGTCCAAGGAGGTGCTCGGGGCAGGGTCGTATCAATGCATCATTGAATGGTCTTGGGTGTGTACTAATGCTAGAGGGCAGAGTAATAGCTTATGCTTAGAGACAGCTGAAACCACATGAGAAGAATTATCCTACGCACGACTTAGAATTAGCTGCTATCGCTTTTGCTTTGAAAATTTGGCGTCATTATTTGTATGGTGAGAAATATCGAATCTTTACTGATCATAAAAGTTTGAAGTATTTGATGAATCAAAAGGATTTGAATTTGCAAGAACGAAGATGGCTCGAATTGATAAAAGACTATGAGCTAGTGATTGATTATCACCCCGGAAAACCGAATGTAGTTGATGATTCTTTGAGCAGAAAATCTTTGTTTGCTTTGAGAACTATAAATGCGAGTTTAGCTATGTCTGAGGATGGTTCAATTTTGGCTGAGTTGAAAGCTAGACCGTTATTTTTGCAGCAAATTTGTGAAGCTCAAAAGAACGATGGTGAATTACAAGCCAAGAGATTTCAGTGTGAATCAGGTGGGGACTCAGATTTTTGAATTAGATCAAATAATTGTCTAATGTTCTGGGATAGGATATGTGTACCGAGAAATGATGAGTTGATCCAGACAATTTTACATGAGGCACACAGTGGTGATTTATCAGTTCATCCAGGTAGTACGAAAATGTATAATGATTTAAAGAAATTGTATTGGTTTGCCAACAAGTGAAAGCTGAGCATCAAGTACCTTCGAGTTTACTTCAACCAGTACTGATTTCTGAGTGGAAATGGGATAGAATCACGATGGATTTTGTGATGGGTTTACCTCTGACTCCTAAAAAGAAAGATGCTATTTGAGTAATCGTTGATAGATTGACAAAATCATCCCATTTTATACCAGTACGTATTGATTACTCACTTGACAAGTTGGCGGAGTTATATGTTGCTGAAATGGTGAGGTTGCATGGGGTGCCTATGTTTATTATTTCGGATAGAGATCCGAGGTTCACTTCAAGGTTTTGGAAAAAGTTGCAAGAAGCCTTGGGTACAAAATTGAACTTTAGTACTGCATTTCATCCGCAAACTGACGGACAATCTGAAAGAGTAATTCAAGTTCTTGAAGGCATGCTCCGATGTTGTGTCTTAGAATTTGAAGGCAGTTGGGAGAAATATCTACCATTGGTTGATTTTGCTTACAACAATAGTTATCAGTCGAGTATACGAATGGCACCGTATGAAGCATTATATGGACGTAAGTGTAGAACACCTTTGAATTGGACTGAGCTTAGTGAGAAACAGATTCACAGGGTTGACTTGGTGAAAGAAACTGAAGAAAAAGTAAAAGTAATCCGTGATTGTTTGAAATCTGCTTCAGACCGACAAAAGTCATATGCAGATTTAAAGAGAAAAGAAATCGAGTTTCATGTGGGAGATAAAGTATTTTTGAAAGTATATCCGTGGAAGAAGATTTTAAGATTTGGTCGAAAGGGTAAATTGAGTCCGCGTTTTATTGGGCCGTATGAAGTCACTGAAAGGATTGGACCTGTAGCCTATCGTTTAGCCTTACCAACAGAGTTGGAGAAGATACATAATGTATTTCATGTGTGGATGTTACGATGCTATCGTTCTGATCCTACACATGTAACTTCTCCAACAGAAGTTGAAATTCGATCGAATATGACTTATGATGAGGAACCTATAAAAATCTTGGCTCGGGAAGTTAAACAGTTGAGAAATAAAAGTATACCATTAGTGAAAGTGTTATGGAAAAACACGGAGTTGAAGAGGCCACTTGGGAACTAGAAGAAGCCATGAGGAAACAGTACCCAAATCTCTTTTCTGATAAGATTTTTGAGGACGACAATCTCTAAAGGGGGAGAGTTGAAACAACTCGATTTAGGGCTTAGTCGGAACAGTGGTTTCGAGACAAAAAATTTTATTAGGAAAAATATTATTATTATTATATTTTTATGGTCTATGATTTCATGGAAAGTTTTCTTAAAAATTTCGTTCGAAAATTTTGACGTTTGAGCACTCAATTTAGTCAAAAAGACTAAATTGTAAAAAGTGCAAAAGTTGAGTTTTATATGTTAAAGGTATTTAATTTTTATGGAATCATAAATTAGGGGTCCTTATGTGGTAATTAGACCATTAGTTAATGATGGACAAAAGTGGGCATGAAATAAGTGAAATATGATTTTTTTAAGAAAGGGCATTTTAGTCATTTGGTAAATAAATAGAATTAAATGGGAAAAAGATGGCAAAATATCCCCATCTTCTCCATAGTTGCTGCCGAATTTTAGAAGACCCCATAGCTAGGGTTTCTTTGCTTTTTCAAGCTCATAGTAAGTGCATCCTAGCCCCGTTTTTAATGTTCTTTGCATTTTTGAGATTCCCGTAACTCGGTTTATCTATTTTTACTGTTAATTCGAGCTAGGGTTGAAATTTGAAAAATTACCCATGTTTGAAATTTGTGTATTTTGATGTTTTATGGAAGAATATGAAGTTAGAAATTATGTTAAACAATTTTTGCTAGTCGATTTTAAGTGAAATCGATTAAAATAACATAATCGGTAAAAATACCTAAAGCTCATAAGTAATAGTTAGAGTGAGAATTGGGTGTTGCTATAAGAAGGAAAAGTGTTCAGCATGTGTCAAGACATAAGAATAAAGAATAAAATTTAATTTCTGAACTTTGGGTCAAAAATGTAATTATGCAAAAGTTTAGGGACAAAACTATAATTTTTTCAAAAGTTGAGTCGAAGCTTGTTATAATAAATGTGAATGTTAAACAATCTCAATTTGCTGTTATAGATCAAGAAAGATGAGAAGTCAACCTTAATCGAGGAAAAGAGAAGATTGGGGATTAAATTGCAAAATCTCTACATTTTGTATCTATGTAAGTTGTATGTAATTAATACATTATTATAATTATTTTTGTTATATTTGGTAACAATATATGTGAAAGGGTTGAATATGAAATAGTTATATAAAAGTTAGAAATTTGAAATTAATAGTTGATTTGTTTAAAATCAGTTTGGTTTATGGATATATCAACTGCAAGTAATGGTTGAAGTGATTCAAATCAAATTATTAAATTGGTTATGGATTTTAGTGGAAAGATTGATATTATGATGTGTTATGGTGAAATTGTAAATTATTCAGAAGTAAGAATCTTTGTGGAAGTGTCGGAATGGTAAAGATTTGAATAAAGTATCGATGAACACGTGTGTAGTACTATGTGAAGGCTACTACGTGTATCGATAAATAATGGTCACATGCGTAGTACTAAGTGAAGGCTACTATGTGTACCGAAAAGCTTTGGTCACGTGTGTAGTACTATGTGAAGGCTACTACGTGGACCGTAAAACTTGATTACGTGTGTAGTACTATGTGAAGGCAATGTGTATCGAATGATAATAGTAACATGGGTGGTACTATGTGAAAACCCTCAAATATTTGTTGTTATACCGACATGTTCAACAAGATATGGGTATGTGATTGAAATGTGATAAGTTGCAAAAGAGTGACTAAAGTGATGAAGTCTTGTATTGTGTTATAAAATAAATGGTTATAGTGCTATGTGAATGAGAGATGTTGGAATAGAATAGATTTGGACAGTGACAATGATGTTAGTTTGAAAAATCACCAAAAATTATAGGAATTGAGTTAGTGGTTGAATAAGACATGGAATTAAATCTTAATGAGTCTAATTTTACATAAAAGAGAAAGAATGACCAAAGGAGTTATATATTCTGAGATATTGGAATTTTAGAGAGGCAAGGTCTGAATGATTTCAAAATCCTCTATTCTGACTTTCGAAAATCACTAAAAATTGTACAAAAACAATTATGTTTTGTAATTTACATTCTTAAATTTATTATTTAGTCTATTTTTAAAATAAATAAGTGGGGACATCATTTGAATTCTGTACTAAGAGATAACTGACTTTTAGTGAAGAGAGAACAGAAATGTCAAGCAGTGAAATAGGGGAACTTTTAGAGAATAAAATGTATTAATTGGGTGAACAAAAAATTCTAAAAATTTTACGATAAGAAGGTATGCCAGTCTAGTTTTAGGGAAAATTTATGGATCTTAATTTTGAGTTCTGTATCTCTAGATAGAAATAATTTAAGGACTGTGATACAGAAAAAAATAGTTTGCTGGAAATTGAATAAATAATAGATTTATGTGTGATAAAAATTATATTTTCTATGGTTTCATGCTAGAAATTTATTTATCAATTAAATACATACTTACTAAGCTATATGCTCACTCCTCTTTATTTTCCCTTGTTTTATAGTGACATCAATTAGCTCGGAAATTGGACGAAGTCAGAACATCATCCACACTATGATCATCATCTTTTGGGTATTTTGCAATCAATACTTTTGAAATATGGCATGTATAGATGACTTAATGTAATATGATATATATATGATATTGTTTGGTTTAAAATGTTGGTTTATATTAATTGATAAATTATTTTCTTAAAACTACTAACAAAGTATTTAGAATGTTGTGTATGGATAAATTGTGTCTGAACATATAACTGTATTTGGTTGAAATATTGAAGTTGTTTGAAATTGTGTTTCTAAAATTTACAGGAGGGATTGAATGTTTATGAAAAGTAATTATGTCAAAATTTTTGTAAAAAAAATTTCAGATCGTTTGATAATACTTCTTACCTTGTTTCGGTGATGAATATGGGTAAGAGGTGTTACATTTTAGTGGTATCAGAGCTTCGGTTTAGTCGGTTCTCGGATTAGTATAATGTGTGTAAAACTCTATCTATACATGCGATAAATATATTGTCATAGTGTCTTCGTCATAGCATTTTTTTAGTTGTTTGCTTGTTCATTTGCATATTCTTCACGTAATTATTCTTGAATTTTTCATTGCATTCTTACTCTTGTTTGGTCTTGTCATAGCATTTTCCATTACTACATGCATCATTATTCCTTCAAATTACCACTGCATTTTTATCATTATTATTTTATATCATACCTCACTCTAATAACTTGACCAAATTATACAATCCTAATCCCTCTGGAGATATCTCACGTATCACTTTATTACTTGATTCGACGTGTATACTTGCACAATTTGTATATCATTTCACATGTAACAAGTTTTTGGATTTTTTGTCGGGGATTAAAAGTTGGTGAAATTTGGTTTTGTTATCTCCCTTTTGTTATCTTAGTTTTATTTAACTTAGATGTATTTAGTTTCTATAGGTTTGTCATCAGTTTATGAGAAGAGGCATTCCTGCTAACGAAGAATATCCTTTTGACCTATAGATTTAAAGAACTTTGCGAAAGAGAATAGGGGAGTTACGTAATATGGCTAGGGAAGGAAATGATCCTGATCTCAATTATGATTCCATTGGTCAAGATGTTAATCCTCCTATTCATCATGTATAGATGATCGAGACAAACCAATTCAGGAACATGTTCCAATTTTGGATGATTTGAATCTAGGAATAGTAAGACCATACATGCAAGCTTAGCAATTCGAGTTTAAACCAATAATGTTTCAGATGTTGCAAATAGTAGGATAGTTTGATGAGTTACCTACTAAAGATCCAAGATACATTTAAGACTTTTTTTATAAGTCTATTACTCATTTAGACAACAGGGTGTTCTTAAAGATGCCTTGTGGTTTAAATTGTTTCCATATTCTTGGAGATATCGTTCAAGGGCGTGGCTGAATGCTTTGTCATTAGGACTAGTGGCATCATGGAATGATATTTGCTAGAGATTTTTGCTACAGTATGATCCACCTGTAACGCTCCAAAATTTCTAATTTTGTTATTGTGAAAATATGACACAAATATCTGTCAGCTTTAGTGGTTATGTGTTCTGGAAGTGTTTGGGAGGTCCCAAATTCAAGCCTTCGCTAGGGAAATTTTGGTATTTTGAATGAATTAGGCCTTCCTCTTGTTCAGAAGGCTTTTATTTGATTGTTGGTAAATATTTATCAAAATGGGCCTACTGGTCTGGTGGTTAAGCGGAGTGGTAGTGTGTAGGAGGTCCTGTGTTTGAGTCCCTGAGCAAGCAGGGGAATTAATTTTTATTTGAGGGTGTGGCGTGTTGGAGTTCAAATTAAACTGGACTGCTAAGTAGTTGTGTTTTAGTGGGTTAATAGGGAGTGTTTTTAGGAGATAATTGGGGAGAAGTCATCAAAATAAGATTTTCTTCTTATCAGTTTTCTATTTTCTTTTTTTTTCCCAACAAATTTTCTGACGTTAGACTTCTGTTTCTCTGCCTTCTCCCTTCTTGTTCACTTTTGGGTTTTCTTTCCCTTTGGTTGAATCTTGTTTCTTCTCTTTCATCTCTCTTTTCGTTTCTGTATTTTGTGCGAGTCATCTCTTTGGGTGCAACTTTCGACTTCATCTGTTTCAGTAAGTGGAAATTTCCCCTTAGTTATTGCATTTTGATTAGGCAGTTAACAAAGGGTTCGTTTTACTCTCGTTTAGGTGATGTTCAAAGGTTTTAAGCAATATTCTAGTGTGTGGAGACGACTGGTTATCGGATTCGTCACGGTAAGTTTTTGAATCATCGTTGGTTTAGTTTCTCGAGTTTTATGTTGGGGATATTTGGTTGATTGACAAATCAAGTGATTAATTAAGGGATATATTGGTCAAATATAGCTTTCTGAACACTAGGGTTACTTTGCACAGCGAATCGATACGTGGTGTGTAACCGAAACACAGAAAATGGGATTCGTTGAAAAGCCAAAATTGTTTACTGTCGAGAAATAAGAGAATTAAGAGAAAATGATATGAAAAATTGTAGGGAAAAGAAATAAGGGTATTATAAACTTGGAAATCAACATTCTGCACTAAAATAGTTTTGGACAGCAGTAGTAGTCTAATTTTTGAAATATCATCAAAAATAGTGGAAATTAAGTTAGAGGTTGAATAAAATATGAAATTAAATTTTATTGAGTCTAGTTTTCCATGGAAGAAGGAGTGTAGTCAATGAAATTGTAAGTTATGAGATATAATGAATTTTGTGAGACAATGTCAGAATTGTTTCGGGTTCCCCTATTCTGACTTTAGAAAATCATCAAAATTTGTAAAAAAAATAATTAGGGGTTTAAATATATATAGTTTTAAATCCTTAATGAGTGTACTTTCAAGAGAAACAAATGGAAACATCATTCAAATTTCGTACTAAGAGAAAAATAATTTTTAATAAGGAAAGATTGAAGCTATCAAACAGCAGAATAGGGATAAATTTGAAGATTTTAATGTACTTATTTAGTAAGCTATAAATTCTAAAATTTTATGGTAGAAAATTATTTGAGTCTAGTTTCGAAAACATCAAACGAATCTTAATTTGGAATTCTGTAGCTCAAGTTAAAAATAATTTAGTGACAATGACTCAAGTAGACAGCTCTGAATGATCATATTAGTAAATAGTGGAAACATATATGAATATTTAGCTAGCACGAGTGACATTAACGAACGTATCCTACCTATGATATGGAACTAGCTTGTGTGGTATTTGCAATTAAGATTTGATGCCATGATTTGTATAGGGAAAAGTGTGTTATTTACATGGATGATAAGAGCCTTAAGTATCTCCTCACCCAAAAGAAGTTGAATTTAAGGTAAAGGTGAAGGAATGAGCTTTTGAAGGATTATGACAGTGTAATTAAGTACCATATTGGCAAGGCGAATGTTGTTGCTGATGCTTTGAGTAGGAAATTGATGACAGAGTTGAGAGCAATGTTTGTACGCTTGAGTTTGGCTAGTGATGGTGGTTTGTTAGCTGAACTTCAAGTGAGGCAGACTTTGGCTCTACAAATTAAGAAGCAGCCTTTAGATAGAGAATTGTTGAAAGGTTTTTATCAAGTTGAGCAAGGTGTTAAGGGGGACTTTGATGTTGATGCAGAAGGTATCTTGAATTTCTGAGGTACACTATGTGTGTCGTAAAATGTGAATTTAAGACATGCGATCCTTACTGAGGCTTATAGTAGCCCTTACGCTATGCATCTCGGTAGTGGTAAAATGTATCATGATCTCCATGACATTTAATGGTGGAATGGGTTGAAGCGTGATGTTATTGATTTTGTGGCTCGAAGTTTGGTTTTTCAAAAGGTGAAAGTTGAACATCAATTTCCTTCAGGTTTGTTGCAACTGATTGCAATTCTAGAATGGAAGTCGAACATCAATTTCCTTTAGGGTTGTTGCAACTGATTGCGTTACCACAAAATTGAAGTGGTTACTTGGGAACCGAGGAAGCGATGAGACGTCAATATCCTTATTTGTTCAGATTAGGTAAATTTCGAGGACGAAATTATTTTTAGAAGGGGAGAATGGTCACACCCTAAAATTGAGCCTAGAAGTTTTGAGGGTGTTTTATGAATTTTAGCTTATATGTGCTCGAGATTTCGTAAGGTTGGTAATCAATAATGTTTTCAACAATGGCTATTAGGAAATTAAGTCAATTTCTGAAAATGAGTTTTAAATACCTTTAATTTTAAAAATAGGACTGATTTGTTAAAGAGTCAAAACTGAGAGTTTTTATGAGCAATTAGACTAGAATTTTAAATTAAACCTAAACCCCACATTCTTAGCTTATCTTTTTATGATAGCTTTCTCCTTCTCCATAGTGTTATTGTCTTATGCTCTCCATTGCTCTCCCAATTGATTTTTTATTTCCAAACTACATTACTTTGATTTTCATTGTTCCCAAAGCCTTAAACCTTCATAAATCTTCAAGAAAACATCCTAAAACATCATGAATTTCATCATCTTCTTCAAGAGTAGGTTTTCCCAAATTTGAATCAAAGCTCGTTTTTCTCGCATTCAAGGTAACAATTTATCTTTCTAATGGTTTTAAATGTTATTTAGTTCTTTAAATCGAATTATTAGCCATTAATATGCATGTTTTAAATAAAACCCCAAAATTGGGTCGTTAATGGTTGATTTCAGGATTGTGGATTATAATATGGTTTCAAAGTGTTTTTATACTTGTTTTACATGATTAGAAGATTTCTAAAGTTACTTCAAAGTTTCATTAAGAATTTTTTTGAGTTTTAATGAATTTTTGTCATAATGGCCAAAACTTGTCGAAAAATTTTGATACCTTGAAACGTATAGTTTTGCGTAGTTTCAAGGTTAAGAATTAGTCATAGACAAGTATTTAGATGAATGGAATTCCTTTCGTGCGAAAAGATTAAATATAGGTTGAGATATTCAAGTTTTAAAGTTTCTATGTTGAAGGTTTCGGTTAGAAAAGAGTGTGGCTTAGGCTATTTTTTTTACTGTTTAAGGTGAGTCAATTACTAATTTTTGATTGTATGTTTGTGTGGTTTGTCTTGTTGAAGTGTAGGAGTCTATAGGACCTTCAACAAGAAGAGATAAAGGCAAAGGAAAGCTTGTCTAAGCTTTCGAATTTTCTACAAAAGTAATATTTTTGGTGAATGTTTCGGAATCATTTCTCGTAGATGATTCACTATGCAATTGGGAATTTAGAGGTAGCCTAAACCCCTACTCTAAATTCCAAGAGTAAGTGTTCTTACACATATGATAAAATATGCTATATATATGTGCTTGTGCAATTGTAAAATATGAACATATATAAGATGCTATGACATGTGTCATAAGCTTGTGATGACTATTGTGAAAGAGAATATATGGGTATGTTATTCATGCCATATGATAGTAGGTACGTGGGTATGTTTTCATACCATGTGACAGTGATTATAATGCGCTAATGATGTGAATATGCAGTGAATATGTGTGGAAAATCGGTAAGTAAATACGCGATAATAATGTGGATAATTTGGCCTTGTGATATTATGAGACCGTTGGATATAGTTAGCATTCCATAGGATTGTGAGTACTCACCTTTGTGATGTGATTTTTAGGGTGTTGAGGCCTAGGGATAGCTTTTGTAGAGATAAAAGAATGTGAGTTAAGCTTCATTCACCGGGATATGTATGTTTGGTGTGTTGGAGAGTGTTAGCTATATGTTCACTTATGGGACATGATCGACTCTCTGAGTCATTTTGGTGTGTTGGAGATTTGTGTATCCGATGTGTGATGATAGAGTCCACATTATGTTTCATATCCCCAAGAGCCAAACTATCATAAAATGTGACTGAAAGTGATTAATATGTGATTAATATGTGTCGTAATATATGCTTAAATATTCATGTGATTAATGTGTAAATATTCACGAAAGACAATTAAATGCGTAAAATTTGACATAACAGTAGAAGATGTTATGATTATGTTGCATATCTACATTGTTGATGTATAATGACTTGTTTACGTAGTGGTTATTCTGAGCATTCATTGAACTTCTTAAGCTCACCCACTCCTTTTTGTCCATTGTAGATTCATAGTGACTGTGCGAGCAGTGTGGTCGCAAGGGGTGATCCAAGCCAAACTTTTAGTTTCTATTAGTAGGTGTTATTTGCTTATTTTTGTTTTTGAGAATTAAAGGCAATGTGGTAGATTTTCTATCGATTTTGCTATGATATTTAGTTTATTGCATGCCTATTAAGCTTGATGATTTGTGGACTTAAAATATGGTGTTTGGAACTACTATTTAGGACATTTTGGTGTTTATTTTATGAGGTAATTGATGCATGACATTTAGAACTATTTTGATATAATTTATATGTTGATATGTGCTGTGTTTTTTAGGTCTGAAACAAAGGTAAAGAAATTCGGGTTTTAAAAACAATACCTCTGAAATTTTTGAAATGTAGGAAATTAGTTTTTCTAGTTCCTATTGATATTTTATCACGAGTATCAATACTCGGGGTGAAATTATCAATACTTGTTCAATAGTACTAATATTTTCCGATAGTTGGGTTCTTTAAAACGAAAAATAGTAAGCTAGTTTGGTATCGATACCACATGAGAGAATTATCGATACCTCATTTTCAGTATCAATACCTTCGTAACAGTTTTGGTTAATTTTGCTAAGTCGTTCTAATGCAAGTTTAGTACTTATTTTATGTTTATTTAATGAATGCTTGACATGTTTTATCAATAAAAAGTAAATGTATGATTTACAATTCATGTGAATGTTATGTTAATAAAAAAAAGAAGATGCATGTGTTTAATAACGTGACCACTTGAGATGAACATGATGCGAGACAGTGGTGTAGCGTCCTAGTATTTGGGCTCGGTGTTACATTTGGTTGTATCAGAACCTAGGTTTAATAACAGTCGGACCTAGGTGATTGTTGATAATATGTTGATTGTGGTTTCGCAACCCATGGATTTATAAATCCAAGTAATTACATTATTATAAATGCTTCAATTGCATGAGATATCTCTTGTTATGATGTATGTGGGGTAGGAACGGGAACACATTGTCTTTAATCCTAAAATTTTCTTGCAGGAACAAGACTTGGATCATTGCCTCCGCCACACAAACCTATTTTATTTGTTTGTTTATGTTAGATTAGTTTGATTGCCTCCTAGACATGTGAATGCGAGAGCTAGAGCTTAAAAGGATGGTACATCCTCTCCATCTCTTGTGTAGTTGCGTAGAGTGAACATATCTGATGAGGGTGTAGGCCCTCTGATGGAAGTGATAATTAGAGCATTTCAGCGAATTGTTAGTGCTAACCTTGCTTTTGCACCTGTGAATTGTGGGTTGCCACTTGAACATCTTTTGGCGTTGGGTGGTAAAGAGTTTTATAGAGTTAAAGGGATCGATCCAACCGTAGCTGAGTACTGGTTGAAGGAAGTTGAAAGGATCATCGAACAGATGTCCTATTCTGACTACGAAAAATTGGGTTGCACGGTGTGCGTACTCGATATGAAGCTCATCGTTGGTAGAATAGAGTTAAGAGAGGAACTATTGTTGATTGTCAGACTTGAGATTATTTCCTTGAGGTATTTAGGAGAAAGCTAATGGGTGAGCAATATATGGAAGCTCGTAAGCAAGAATTTATGGACCTTCTTATGCAAGGTGGTTTGTTTGTGGCTGAATATGAGGGAGAGTTTGGGTGACTTAGTCAGTATGTTCCTGATATGGTTTTGACTGAGAAGGATGATTGTAAGAGGTTCTTTTTTGGGCTCAATCGAGAGATTTATGTTTACTTGGTGGCCTAAAATGTACAGTTGTTTGATGAGCTTGTGGAAAAAGCCAAAGCTGTTGAGCAGACTTTGGTTGAGGAAACTCGTTATGTGTGGACTGAAATTGGAAAGAGGGTTTCTGATGGCTCTTCTAGATGACCACCCAAGAGAGGGTGAGATAATACAGCTCTGGTAGGGGTGCGAGACATAGGTCTCGACCAAGTAAATCTAAATAGCATAGTAACATTGTCGCTAACACTGGTGGTTTGATTGGTGGTTCTAGATGGCCACTTTATGTGCATTGTGAATGTAGGCATCTTAGAGAGTGTTGTAAGTTGACTGATGGTTGTTATAAGTGTGGTTCAAAATAACATTTACTGAGGGATTGCCCGAATAGAGTTGAGGTTTCACAGACTTAGAGTTTGACACCTGTTTTTTCGCCTGCTAGGGGCCGAGCTTGTGGTAGAGTTAATGGAAGACCGATTGGATAGCGAATTGTTGCTCACATTTTTGTTTCACAAGTTGAGTCTAAACGTCCAGCTCAGGTTTATGCTGTTAGGAAGTCAGAAGATCAAGACCCAACTGATGTTATTATAGGTACTTTACCTTTGCAATCCATTCCATTATTTTTCTTTGGTTGATTCTTGTTCTACACATTTGTATATTTTGAGTGAACTAGCTTGTAAGTTAGGGATTCCTGTAGAGATGATTGATTTGCATATGAATGTAATTAGTTCTTTCGGAGATAGTGTTGTGGTAAATAGTGTTTATCGTAGATGGCCGCTTATGATATAAAGGTACGTTTTCTCTGTGGATCTCATGGAACTTCCATTTTATGGTTTCAATGTTATTTTTGGTATGCATTGGTTAACTGAACATAAGGCTAAGGTAGAGTTTGAGATGAAGCGAATTACTTTGAGGAATAGTGATGGGGTGGAAATTGTTGTGGTTGGTGAAATACCAAGATTTTCATCTAATGTGGTATCGGCAATGGAGGCTGAAAAGATGATATGGAAAGGTTGTGAAGCTTACTTAGCCTATGTGATGAATTCAGTTAGTAAGGAGTTGAGAGTTTAGGATATATGCACTGTTAAGGATTTTCTTATCGTGTTTCTTGAAGAGTTGTCTGGTTTGCCACTAAATCAATAAGTCAAGTTCAGTATTAGGCTCTATGCTTGCACTGCACCGTTGTCTATCGCGCCTTATCGTATGGCACCAAATAAGCTCAAGAAATAAAAAATTTAGCTGCAAGAGTTGCTTGATAGAGATTTTATTCGACCAAGTGTATCTCCGTAGGATGCACCGATATTGTTTATGAAGAAGAAAGATGGCACGATGAGGATGTGTATTGATTATAAGTAGTTGAATAAGTTGACCATTAAGAATAAGTATCATTTACCTCGGATTGATGACTTGTTTGATCAGTTTCGAGGTGCGACAGTGTTCTCAAAGATTGATTTAAGATCTAGGTATTATCAGTTCAAGGTGAAGGAGTCTAATTTGTTAATAACTTGTTTTAGGACTCAATATGGGAATTATGGGTTTTTAGGATGTCGTTTGGTATAACTAATACCCCTGCTACGTTCATGGATTTGATAAACCGAGTGTTTCATTCGTACTTCGATCAACTTGTGGTGGTCTTCATAGATGACATTTTGGTGTATTCTCGTTCTAAGGAAGATCACAACAAGGATCTAAGGGTCGTTTTACATATTTTAAGGGATAATCAGTTGCTTGGTAAGTTTAGTAAGTGTAAATTTTGGCTTAAAGAAGTGGCATTCTTAGGTCATGTTGTTTTGGCAGAAGGGATTCGAGTGGATCCCAAAAGATTGAGGCGATTTTGGAATGGAAGTCGCCTAGGAGTGTTATAGAAGTTTAGAGTTTCTTAGGTTTGGCTAGTTACTATTGTAGATATATTGAAGGGTTTTCCCTTATTATTGCACCCTTAACGAAACTACTTTAGAAAGATGTGGTTTTTGAATGGACTGATGAAAGCCAGAAGGGTTTTGAATAGCTTAAGGTAGTTTTGACTAAGGCAGTTGTGATGATCAACCAGAACCTGGAAAAGATTTTGTGGTATTATTGATGCTTCATATTCGGGTCTTGGTTGTGTGTTGATGCAAGAGGGTAAAGTTGTGGCTTATGCTTCGAGGCAGTAGAAGATGCATGAGCGTAACTATCCTACCCATGATTTGGAATTAGTTGTTACGGACTTTGCAATTAAGATTTGACGCCATGATTTGTATGGGGAAAAGTTTGTCATTTACACAGATGATAAGAGCCTTAAGTACCTCCTCACTCAAAAAAAGTTGAATTTAAGGTAAAGGCGAATGTTGTTGCAAATGCTTTGAGTAGCAAATTGATGACAGAGTTAAGAGCTGTAATACCCCAAAAAATTACTACAGTAAGAAAGTAGGTATCGTTGATAGTAAAATAAGAAAATAAAGTGACAAAAAGGGAAATTTTGAGTTATGGCAACATTGGGAATTATATTATGACATATTAATTCAAGAAAGGATTAAATCGCAAAAGTGAGAAAAGTTTTGTTGCCCAAGAGTAAATACTCAAACTTTGAGGGATTAAAGTGTAAATACGAAAAATTTGAAGGACCAATAGTGTAAATATTTTAAGGGTAGAATAATCTAGAAACTAAGGAAAATGGATGAATTAGGACCAAATTGAAAGGTGAAGAATTTTGAGGGACTAAAACATAATTTTACCAAATTAAGTGATGACTCAATGATGGAATTTTTAAATATTATGAAGGGAAAAATGGTCAATTAGAAGAGAGAGAAATTTAGAAGATAATGATGATGTTGGAGATATTTTATATTAATTAAATAAATAAATATTAGTTTATTAATATTTTAATTTGATTTTTAAATGATATTTTATTATTTTATTAGTATTTTATTTAGTATATATAAGAAAAGGAAGATAAAAAATCATCCATTCCACCATATTTCCATGCAACTAACGTGAGAAGAGAGGAAAAGAAAGAAAGCTTTGCTTGCTTTACAATTTGGTCCTTCCACCAAAAATTTACCATTTTCACCTAGAAATCAAAAGAATTTCTATAGCTTTCAAGAGAGAAGAATAACAAGGAGACAATGGGGAGCTAGAATATCAAGTTAGATTCAAGAAATAGAAGCTGGAGAAGAGAGAAAATCAAGTTAAAGATTGAAATCAATAGCACAAGGTAAGAACATCAAGATTTCAATATATTTTTAAGTTTGATATTATTGAAAAAGCATGGAAATAATGTTATAGTAGAGTTTTCTTATATAAGGTCTTATGTTCTTGATATATTAGTGAAGAGAAATAAGTGAAAGTGATGGGAAATATTATAGAGAAAGGGAATAAGGGAGTTATACACCTAATAATCAACATTTTGCACTAAAACAGTTTTGGACAGTAGCAGTAGGTTAACTTTGAAAAATCACATAAATTGTGGAAATAGAATTAGAGTATGAATATAATATGGAAATAAATCTTATTGAGTCTAGTTTCTCATAGAAGAAACGGTGTAAGTAATGGGATTGCAAATCATGAGATATAATAAATTTTGTGAAACAAGATCAGAATGAATTCGGGTTCCCCTGTTCTGATTTGGAAAAATCATTAAAAATTGTACAAAAATAATTATAGGTTATAATTTATATGTTTAAAATCCTTAATAAGTCTATTTTCAATAAAAAAAATAGGAATATCGTCCTAATTCTGTACAAAGAGATAATTAATTTTTAGTGAAGAGGGGTTGGAACTGTCAAATAATGAAATAGGTGAAACTTTAAAGAATAAAATGTACTTATTGGCAAAACCAAAAATTCTAAAAATTTTATGGTAATAATATATGTGAGTCTAGTTTTAGAGAAAATTTTCAGATTTGAATTCGGAGTTCTTTAGCTTAAGATATAATTAATTTAGTGACTATGACTCAAGTGAACAACTTGTTATGAGTAAACAAGTTAATAGTGGTATTATGTATATATCAAGGATGTGGAGTGGAGTGGAGGAGGAGGAAAAATATAGGAGAATATTTAGCTAATATGAGTTTATTTTAAAATAGCTAATTTACATGTTTTAGGTTCAGGGACTAAATTGAATAAAAGTAAAATTTTAAGGGTAATTTTGTAAAAATGTCAAAAAGTGACCAAATTGCATGAAATGAATTTTTTTATTGTTTAAATTAATAAATTGAATGAAATATTAATTTATATCAAGATTGAGTGGAAATTCGAGGAAAATAGAAAATTACCACAATGTCCCTAAATTTTGGTATTTCTGCAAGTTAGCCTGGTAAGTTCGTGTAACTTGAATTACATTCTTAGATGATTGAAATATATATATTGGATTGAGAAATTGATTTGAATTGTGAACATGAGAAATTGTGAATTGAATGAAATGGAAATAAAGCTTTGAATTACATGAGTAAATATCGGGTCTCGTAGGCCCTATTTTTTATGAATATAATATTTCGAGGATATGTTGTAAAGAATTATAAAAGCACATTCAAAATTTGAAATTTTTAATTTGGATGAAATTTTGTAACTCGATTTAATACGTATGTAAATGTATGTCTTCTAGTAATCCCCCGTACCCTATTCCAGCGTCGAATACGGGTAAGGGGTGTTATAATGTGACATCACCAGATTCGGTCATAACGTTTAGACCAGGTTTGGGGTGTTATAAGAGCTATGTTTGCACGCTTGATTTTTGGCTAGTGATGGTGGTTTGTTAGCTGAACTTCAAGTGAGGCTGACTTTGGCTCAACAAATTAAGAAGAAGTAGCCTTTAGGTGGAGAATTGTTGAAGAGTATTCGTCATGTAACGACCCGATTGTTAGGGTGTTAGAAAATAAAGTTCGGGACCCTGTTTCTATAAAATTAACCCGTAAATATTTTTATTTAATATTTACAAGGTAAGTTTAGTAGTGAACTAGATTTTGGTTAAGTGAATTTGCATTAATTAGAAGTTGTTAAAGTGGAGGGATCAAATTGCATAGGTATTAAAAGTTGAATTATAAATTATAAATTAATTGAGGGACCAAAGTAGTAATTATACAATTACTTAAGTATAGTGGACGACATTAATATGTTTGTTATATATATGTTATAATAATAAATAATATGAAATATGTATATATGTATATATATATTTTATATTATAATTAAAACAAAATAAAAGAAATAAGAAAGATAGTGGAAAAGAATGAAATGTTAACATGCAAATAAATTAGAAAAGAAAAGAAAGAGAGAAAGGAGAGACTGATGGCACCCTAGGGACTTATAAGTTTCAACTTCAATTGTTTAGTCAATTTAGTCCATTTTATTATAAATTTTATGTTTTTAGAGTCCCGGTACTTAGAGCTACTCGACCCATATTGTAATTTTTAGTATTTTTTAAGATTTTAAATGTTGTTTTTGTTGAATAGTTTAAATACTAGGGGTTAAGTTGATAGATTTCTAAGTTTAAGGTGAAAATTGACTAAATAGTGAAGTTAATTCTTGATTTTGAACAATAGGAACTAAAGTGTGAAAATTTTTAAATTTAAGGGTAAAATTGAAAATATGGAGCTAAATTTAGCTTAAGGTGAAATTAGTATAAAAATATAGAGTTAAATGTGGAAGTTAAAAATTAGTCTCGATTTAGGGACTAAATTGAAATTTAAGGAAATATAGTGTAAAATTTAAAATTTTAATGTGAAATTGAGTGGTGTAATATTAATGCATTTTTAATTATTTTATTACGTAGTTAACGTCGTACCTAAATCCTCGACTAAAAAAGAGAAGGATAAAGTCGACGTCGAATAGCTCAAAATTCACAGTTTGTGTTTCTATAATCCTAACTAAGTTGTAAATTATTGCATTTTGAATTATTGCATTGGTAAGCATTTGAGGTGTGTACTTTGGTACTCTAAGATTGAATTGAACTCATATTTGATTGAAATGGATTGATTTGGTATATTATGAATGCACTGATTATATGAATATTTAATTGAATATATGTTTATGTGTGTATATATGAGAATTGAACATTGGATGTATTTGAAAGTGAAATGGAACCCTATTAATTGTTTCGAGCTAAATTGGATATAGATGGCATTCCATAGGATAGGAAGAGTTCAAAGGTTTCTGCGACTTTGAGTCAATGAGGCACTGGATGCTAATTTTCTTCTGTTTAACCAATGTGACACTGGTGTCAGTTTATATAGCACTGGGCACAGTTATTCCTTCAGATTTATCCGATGAGGCACTTGGTGCCAAACTGCTGTGTTGGTTGGATCCGTGTATCAATCCAAGTTCGGGTTGAGTTAATAGGGGTAATTAAATAATAAATGTATGTAATTGTTATTAAAATGGCAAAATATGTGAAATGGAAATGAAAAGTGGAATGGAAAATGAAATGTGAATTCTGTTGTGAACATAAATGAAATATATAAGTAATGCACTCATGGATTAAAAATGGGTTTGGATTGTGCCATTATATAAGTTAATTGTTAAATGGTCTATGAAAAGCTATTTATATAGCAAGTGATATGAATTGAAATATATGTTAAAAACCAACTAAGTATGAATACTTGTAAAAGTTGAGCATAACAGGAAATAATATGGTAATATGCATGAAATAGAAATTATGATATCTTTTAATTGCATATTTAGATAGTTGTATGATTGTATAATTTAATTTAAGCATTTCATGTACCATATTCTGTCTTTAAATGCTCGGATTATAGAAATACCACTAAGGTTTACTTATCGTGCAGTTTTGTTTTCCATGCACAAGTTAGGTACTGTCAGCTTATCAACAACTCAGCATCCAACAACAAATCCCGAACTCAAGTGCGATGATTGTAACAGCCTGTTTTTAGTGAAATCAAAAAAATGGTTTCAAGACCACAAATTCGATGAGTAAATTTTTATTTTATTATTATTTTAATGTCAATGGGATGTTAGTAAGGTCGTATTAAAATGTCATTAAGAAATTTTGATGTTTGCATGATTAATTAAGTAAAAAGGACTAAATCATAAAAAGTGTAAAAGTAAAGTTCCATTAGCTAAAAGGGTCAAATGGCTATGAAATTTTAAAGAGAAATGACTTAAATTGTAATTAGACCATTCCTATAGTTAGTGCATATTCATTGTAAGGTTTTATTGAAATTATTAAACAGGTTTTGTAATTTCATATAGGGATTAATTTGTAAAGTGATTTTTGTTGAAATTTACATATAGGGATTAATTTGTAAATATAGTAAAATTTCATGTTTAATTTATGAAATGATTATTGGTATGGGTTGATATAAGTCCCTTGTAAATTTGGTTAGATAGAATGGGGGATTAAAATGCTTAGATTTTAATTTATGAGCTTAAGGACTAAATTGTGAAAAGTTAAAATACTAGGGGAAAATAGTAATTTTTCATAAATATGAAATGTAGACTAAATTGACTAATAGAAGTATTAAATGGATTGAAATTGTCTATTTAGATCAAGATAGACCACGTACATACTTAGATCGAGGCAAAGCTAAAGCTTTGGAATAACTCGTTTATCTTCACGTCCCAAGTTGTTCAGGTAAGTTCATATGAATGGTTGTTATTATGCTATTTTTATTCAAATGTATGTTATCATGTATTCATAATGTAATTGAATAATGTATATCCAAATCAATGAGATGATGGATACAAATGACATGTCATTAAGGATTTCATGTTTTCGGTGCTGTTCTTGAATGTCCTACTAATGTCTGAGGTCCTGAATTTGTTGTGGATACTCCATAGCTCTTGTGAGCAGGATCATGTAGCTTTCATTCTAACCCACAGCTCGTGTGAGCAATGATGTAAAGGAAAGGTTACGATTATATGTTTAAGCACACTTTATGTTAGCTTTCCCGAGTATCTGATGATATTCTTGATGGTTCAATGGGTATGAAAAGGAAAGGAAATGGTAAGAGTTCAAATGGAATGTATCATCTACTTATGAAAAGGAAATGGTGACCTAAATGAGATGACCAAATGTGTAAGTTACTTGTTATGGATGAATTCATTTGAATCATGTATATATGCACTAACTTGTGTATTTGGTGATGTTGTATAGGCATTATGTCAAGCTTATGGTATTAGCTGGTGTTATACTTATGCAATTTACATTATGCTAATGAAACGGTATGTTGTGTTTATGTTATATGAACTTACTAAGCATTATGTGCTTACATAGTTTCTTTCCTATGTTTTTTAGATTATCAAAAGCTCGGTCAATTTAGAAGCTCATCGAAGATCTATCATACTATCCAACATAAATATCGGTAGTTTTTTATGTTTTGGCCAAGTTTATAATGGCATGTATAAGTGGACTTGTAATGGTATTTAGTTAAATGTTTAGTTAATGATTTGGTACGTATAACTTGTCTTGGTTGATACCATTTGATGCTTGCTAAATCATATTGTTATAGCTAAATTATTATGTATGTTTTGGAATGGCTCAAATGGCATGTTTTGTGATGGAATAGTAATGGTGAAGTTGTGGTATGTTTGGTAAGTTTTGGAACTAGTAATTGGTGATTGAAATGTGGTAAAAAAATGCATGTTTAAGTAAGCTTTTGATAAATGCATTTGAGGTGCCTTTGAATGGCATATTGGTTAGTTGAATTTAGGGCTTTTGGAATGGAAAATATATGCATGTTTAGGTATGGTTTGATGCTTTGTAGGTGTGCACATATGGTTCAAATGATTATGCATGAATTGGTGTTGGGAATGGCTTTTTTTAGGTGATTTTTAGGTCCACACGGGTATGTGACTCAGCCGTGTGTGACACACAGCCTAACAACATGGCTATGTGTCCCCTGAAGGTCTCTTTTCAATCAAGTAAATGAGTTACACGATCTAGTACATGGGCGTGTGACACGGTCTGGCACACGAGCGTGTGACATGATCGTTTGACCCTACTTAGAGAGTTACACGGGTAAAGACACGGGCTGGGACACGATCATGTGTCTCTAGTTCGAAGGTTACACGGCCTGAGACATGGGCTTGTGTCCACAAATCAGTGGTGGCTTGTCCAAAAAAGTGTTATCAATGGCAGTTTATCTGCAAATTAGTAGTGGCTTGTGCACAAATGGTGTTTTGGATAAATGAGTTCTGGGGAACTCGATATTGGTGTGTAGCGGAGATGGATAGGAATTTTTATAAACTGTGTATCAATTATAAATATGCATCGATATGTCCATGAATTTAATAATGCATGTTATGTCATGATTGATATATGTATTTTGATATATATGCGAATATATTTTGTATTGATCTTACACTGAGCCTTTTGAAACTCACCCACTTTATTCGTGTCTTTCAGATAATCCTCATGGTTAAGACTCGGATTTAGTCATCGAAGAGCCTCTCGAAAATATAGTTTTCATGGTTATGGACTTATAATTTAATTTTGGAACTTTTATGGACTTTATTATTTTTATTTGGGATGTTATTTTGTGGCAAACTATTGAACTATGGCATGGAAATGTTTCACTTTGAAAACTTTGGTTAATTGGATATTTTGCATGGGTTTTTAACATGGATGAAATGATTTAGTAATTTCTTAATAAAATTCATTTTTCGCAAACTCAGTTGAATAAACTTAAATATTACAGACCATCACAATGTTTTACAAATAATAATAAAGATTTCTTTCAAAGTAATATTTAAAAACATCGCATTTAAGGGAAAAACTAGCATGCATTTTCAAATATTAAACCAGTTTATTTCTGTGACAGCCCAAATTTGACCCTAGTCGGGAAGTGGTTTCGGGACCGCTAAACCGAGTCATAAAAATAATTAACCGTCATAATTGATGCTCATTATATGTACATGTGCATGTGTGAAAATTTCGTGTTTGAATTTTGTTAATTGTAAGTGAATTTCATCAAATAGGACTTATGTGAGAAAATTTTAAAATGTGATAGGTCAATGCGTAAGGACCTATTAGTGCATGTGGAAAAAGGGGGGACTTGCATGTCAAATCCCCCCCTAATGAGTAGTGGCCGGCCATGACAAGCATGGTAGACCAAGTGTGATGGGCAAGACATGTCATAGACATGTTGTGTTAGTGCATCATGAGTGGAAACATGTCACAAACATGTTATGTTAGTGAGGTATGTTAGGAAAAATAAAATAAAGAGCATGGGCATAAAATAATGAAAGGGAATATGATGGAAACAAAAAAAAATTGTGTGTGGTTGTCTTCCCCCCCCCATTGCCGTGAGTTAAAGAAAAGAAAGGAGAAAATTTTGTTCATCCTTTTTCATCTTCATTTGGCCGAAAATTCTAAGGAAGGAGGAAGAGTTCTTGCTTCATGTTTGATTTGGAAGAGGATTAGGAGGAGGTTTGGCCATACTTATATCTAGATTAAGGTATGTTTGAGGTTGTGCCATGAGATTCATGCATGTTTTTAGTTGCTAGCTTGAGTTCTAATTAGCCCATGGTTCAAATCCTTGCTATGTCATGGGGATGATATTCGGCCTAGGTGGATTTTGTGTTAATGCCATTGCATGCTAAATATGAAGCTTGTTAATGATGCATGTGATGGTGGATTGATGATTCTTGAATCTCCTTTTTAGCATTTTTGAGTGAGCACATATGTGCATTGGTTGCTAGATGGGGAAGAATAAGGCTAGCAAGTTGTGTGCTAAGGCCGAATATAACTTTTGTATGTTAATGAGCAATGCACGTGTTAAATTGATGGAAAGGGAGAGGATGCTTTACTAGTGTATATATGTGTGTATTAGCCAAGTTTTGAACTTGAAACAAGATGATATTTATAATCAATACAAGTAACCATACTTGTAGGAAGTATTAAGCATATAATCGGCCCCAACATGACATGCATATTCGGCCATAGGAAGAAGATTTGGTGTTGCATGTATTCGGTTGGAGGCAAGCATATTGATGCTTTTGTCTTGGCTTAGAAAATTCGGCCAAGGGGGAAAAATTAGCTAAAATGTTGAGTTTGATTCATGATTTCGTACATATGTGGCTTTAATGTCTAATGTATAAAAATGGGCTAAGTGCCTTGTGTTCCTCTTTCCAATGCTCAAATGATTAAATCAATTTATTTGTTTAATTAAGCTCAAGAGCAAAGGGGAACTAAATCCGATAAAGGGAAGGAAAAAGTGGTCGAATAGCTATCGGAATCGTTCGCCAACACCCGAGGTAAGTTCTTGAGTAAGAGAGCTTAAATTAAGATTTGATTAGATCATGTTTTAAGCAAATCAAAATCATGCTCTTTGTGTGTGGCTATTGAGCCGAAATTACAAGAATGATAAGTGTCTTGTGTTTGAGTTTTCCTAACGAAAATGAAATACGAATGTGCCATGATTTATTGTTAAATGTGCATGGTTATTTGAATGATGTCCGGGCTAAGTCCCGAAGGCTTTGTGCTAAGTGACCAAATCCGGACTAAGATCCGAAGGTATTTGTGCGAGATACTAATTCCGGGCTAAGCCCGAAGGCATTGGTGCGAGTTACTAAATCCGGGTTAAGTCCCGAAGGCATTTGTGCGAGTTACTAAATCCGGGTTAAGTCCCGAAGGCATTTGTGCGAGTTACTATAACCGGGCTATGTCCCGAAGGCATTTGAACAAGGAGCTATATCCGGTTAAATTCCGAAGGTACGTGATTTGGGAATTAATGATCTTGCCGTAAAAATTTCAGTTAATACTCTAGAAACATCTCAACATTGAGGTATGTTTCGTATGTGCTTGAATTTAGTTGAGCCCTTACAAATAAGTATTCGCTCAGTTGATAAACGAGCTACCGGCCTTTGGCTAAGTTGATCTTTTGTGTATGTACATAAGGGTTGGTAATGTGAAGCAAGTATGATATTGAAAATTTGTGCATATGAAATTATCCGTTTAGCTATATGAATGCTATACTTTTGTTGTGCTGGAATTCCTTGCTCAAAACTTACTAAGCATAAATTGCTTACTCCGTTTCATTGCTCCTCTGTTTTATAGATTTGGTTCTCCAGCTATCGGACTCGGGATCTTGAAGTCAAAGTCGCCCACACTATCAAAGCCCCCTTTTGGTACAATTTTGGTTGAACTTCGAAATGGCATGTATAGGACTACCCGTTCGTTGTGGGTCATGGACCCTTTGGACTTGTATAATTTTGGATAGCCATGCGAAAATGGCTTATATATATGTTGAGTATGATGTTATAATCATTTGGTATGGATATGCTTGACAAGGATTGGCCATGGGAATGGTTAATCACTATCATAAATTGTGCTATTTATGCAAAAAGGGCTAGTTGAATCATGGAAACTATGAAATAGGTAAAGTCTACCTTAAAGGCAGATGCTGACAGCAGCAGTGATGTAGATTTTGAAAATCACTAAAAATAGTAGGAATGGAATTAAATAGTGAATAAATTATGTAAACGAACCTTGATGAATCTATTTTCATAGGAAAGTAACGAAACAATCATACGGACAGTATGTTAAGAGATATTCAGGTTCTTGTGAGACAGGGCCAGAACGGTTTCTGGATTTCCTGTTCCAACTTTGGAAATTCATTATAAATTAACCAGAGACAATTAGGAGTCAAGCCATATATGTATAGATTCCTCTCTGAGTCTAGTTTCTATAGAAACAAACGGCATCTGTATCGAAGCCCTGTACAGGGAGATATCCAAGTCGTAATGCGCAAAGGTCAGTGTAGTCGATCCCTATAACATGGGAGACTTTGACTAATAAACTGTACTAATTGGCCAGACCAAAAATTCTAGAAAAAAATACGTAGATGGGAATATGAGTCTAGTTTCAGGGAAAAATCACGAAACTGATTTTCGAGTTGTGAAACTGAATATATGATTTTTAAAGCGACTAGTACGCAGATTTGCAGTGTCTGGGAAATATTTTTTTATAAGGGGTTTAAAGTCTGTTAACACCTCGTGTTCGACTCCGGTGTCGGTCTCGGGTTCGGGGTGTTACAATTTCAACTTAGGTTTTTACAATTTCTATGGCCCATGTAATCGCTTAGATTAGGTCATAACATCTAAGCTCGATTTGAGGTGTTACATTTAGTGGTATCAGAGCCCGGTTAAAAACTCAGACTATTGGTAAAATATTTTCAAAAAACTTCATGCATTATAAAAGGGTATTTTAGGAAAAACTTGTCATATATTAAAATTATTATAAAAGAAACCTGAGACTTTCGAAGCCAATCCGAGGTAAGTGTTCTTTAGATGTGAAACTATAGACTATGAAAACTATAGACAGAGAAAACTCTAGATTGTGAAAACAATAGATAGTGAGGTTAAGTGTTAATTAAAAAAAACAACGATTAAAAATATTCAACTAATAACTTATCCCTATGGACAGACATTCATAAAACTGAAAATGAGTACTCGTGGAGTTAAAACTTGAGGGATGAGAGCTCGCGAAGAGTCGGGTTAAGGAACCCAAGTCGACTCATCCACTTCTCAAGTGCGAACCCCTGAGCCAGCAGCGAAAAATGTGGAACGTTCCCCCACTATTGAGGAGAATCAATAAGAGCCTGCGAACGAGGCTGTATCATAGGCCATGTTACAAGTATTGGAACTAGTGGCGGATGCTCAAATTGGAGTTAATAGTCGTGGCACGATAACTAAGAGACTCCGGTCAAGTAGAACGAATTATTTAGGAGTGTTGCTGGGACGACCCCCACTATAGCTGAATACTGGCTGGAGGCTATGGAAAGAATCTTAGATGATATAGAGTGTACCTCTGAACAAAAGCTTAAGGGGACTATGTCATTGCTACTTGATGAGGTTTATCGCTGGTGGTAGGCCATTGTGAGAGGTACCCAAGACGATCGATTGTCATGGGAATATTTTCTGGAGGCTTTCTAGAGAAAATATGTGGGCGCGAGGTATGTGAAGGCCAGGAGACTGGAATTTATTGAGCTTAGACTGGGTGTGTAACACCCCGAACCCGAGACTGTCACCGGAGTCGAACATGAGGTGTTAACAAACTTTAAAAATTTTCTAGACACTGCCAATCTGCATAATAGTCCCTTTAAAAATCATATCTTTAGTTCAGAAACTCGGAATCCAGTTCCGTAAATTTCCCCTGAAACTAGACTCATATGCCCATCTACATATTTTTTTCTAGAATTTTTGGTCGGGCCAATTAGTACAGTTTATTAGTCAAAGTCTCCCATGTTACAGGGATCGACTACCCTGACCTTTGCGCATTACGACTTGGATATCTCCCTGTACAGGGCTTCAATACTGATGCCGTTTGTTTCTATAGAAACTAGACTCAGAGAGGAATCTATAAATATATGGCTTGACTCCTAATTGTCTCTGGTTAATTTATAATGAATTTCCAAAGTCGGAACAGGAAATCCAGAAACCGTTCTGGCCCTGTCTCACGAGAACCTGAATATCTCTTAACATACTGTCCGTATGATTGTTTCGTTAATTTCCTATGAAAATAGATTCATCAAGGTTTGTTTACATAATTTATTCACTATTTAATTCCATTCCTACTATTTTTAGTGAATTTCCAAATCTACATCACTGCTGCTGTCAGCATCTGCCTTTAAGGTAGACTTTACCTATTTCATAGTTTCCATGATTCAACTAGCCCTTTTTGCATAAGTAGCACAATTTATGATAGTGATTAACCATTCCCATGGCCAATCCTTGTCAAGCCTATCCACACCTCTCAATAACCATATCCATACCAAATGATTATAACATTACACTCAAACATATATAAGCCATTTTCGCATGGCTATCCAAAATTATACAAGTCCAAAGGGTCCATGACCCACAACAAACGGGTAGTCCTATACATGTCATTTCGAAGTTCAACCAAAATTGTACCAAAAGGGGGCTTTGATAGTTTGGGCGACTTCGACTTCAAAATCCCGAGTCCGATAGCTGGAGAACCAAAATCTATAAAATAGAGGATCAAAGAAACGGAGTAAGCAATTTATGCTTAGTAAGTTTTGAGCAAGGAATTCCAGCACAGCGAAAGTATAGCATTCATATAGCTAAACGAATAATTTCATATGCACAAATTTTCGATATCATACTTGCTTCACATTACCACCCTTATGTACATACACAAAAGATCAACTTAGCCAAAGGCCGGTAGCTCGTTTATCAACTGAGCGAATACTTATTTGTAAGGGCTCAACTAAATTCAAGCACATACGAAACATACCTCAATGTTGGGATGTTTCTAGAGTATTTACTGAAATTTTTACAGCAAGATCATTCATTCCCAAATCACGTACCTTCGGAATTTAACCGGATATAGCTACTCGTTCAAATGCCTTCGGGACATAGCCCGGTTATAGTAACTCGCACAATTGCCTTCGGGACTTAACCCGGATTTAGTAACTCGCACAAATGCCTTCGGGCTTAGCCCGGAATTAGTATCTCGCACAAATGCCTTCGGATCTTAGTCCGGATATGGTCACTTAGCACAAAGCCTTCGGGACTTAGCCCGGACATCATTCAAATAACCATGCACATTTAACAATAAATCATGGCACATTCGTATTTCGTTTTCGTTAGTAAAACTCAAACACAAGACATTTATCATTCTTGCAATTTCGGCTCAATAGCCACACAAAGAGCATGATTTTGGTTTGCTTAAAACATGATCTAATCAAATCATAACTTAAGCTTTTTTACTCAAGAACTTACCTCGGGTGTTGTCGAACGATTCCGATAGCTATTCGACCACTTTTTCCTTCCCTTTATCGGATTTAGTTCCCCTTTGCTCTTGAGCTTAATTAAACAAATAAATTGATTTAATCATTTGAGCATCGAAAAGAGGAACACAAGGCACTTAGCCCATATTTATACATTAGACACTAAAGTCACATATGTACGGAATCATGAATCAAACTCAACATTTTAGCTAATTTTTCCCCCTTGGCCGAATTTTCTAAGCCAAGACAAAAGCATCAATATGCTTGCCTCTAACCGAATACATGCAACACCAATCTCCTTCCTATGGCCGAATATGCATGTCTATGTTGGGGCCGATTTCAACACTTAATACATTCTACAAGTAAGGTCACTTGTATTGACTAAACACCCTTTTGTTTCAAGTTCAAAACTTGGCTAATACACACATATATACACTAGTAAAGCATCCTCTCCCTTTCCATCAATTTAATACATGCATTACTCATTAATATACAAAAAATTATATTCGGCCTTAGCACACAACTTGCTAGCCGATTCTTCTCCATCTAGCAACCAATGCACATATGTGCTCACTCAAAAATGCTAAAAAGAAGATTCAAGAATCATCAATCCACCATCACATGCATCATTAACAAGCTTCATATTTAGCATGCAATGGCATTAACACAAAATCTACCTAGGCCGAATATCATCCCCATGACATAGCAAAGATTTAAACCATGGGCTAATTAGAACTCAAGCTAGCAACTAAAAACATGCATGAATCTCATGGCACAACCTCAAACATACCTTGATCTAGAATTGAATTAGTATCGCTCTTATATATTAGAGTTGATATGATGAATTAGATTTGTACTTCCAAAAACTAAATGCAAACTTTTAAAATTGGTTTTGACAGATTCAGAAAGGAGTCATGAATTCTAATATTTGAATACACTTACTCTAACACTAATTTGATAGGAGACTTTGTTTTGATCTCAATCATCAATGGAGATTTAAACCGTCCCGATCCGGCCTTAGACAAAAATTATATACTCATTAAAATTGACTGAGATAATATGATATATTTGAATACGAGATCAAAGTAATAATAATAAAGATTAATACTTACTCTTTAAAGGAAATTTATCAACAATGATTATTCGGAAGGAATTTTTACATGATCAAAAGAATCCAGGTATAGAAAAAATATCAAAAGAGAATAGACAAAAAGTGACGGCGACGGCACGGTGGTGGTGTGGCAGCGACAAAAAGAAGGAAGAGGAAATGAGAGTTGCGACAAGAGCGGAGGAGAAGAAAAATGAGAAGAATAGAAGGTGGCAAAAGAACAAGGGACGATGGAAATGGTGGTGCAAGGTGGTGGCAATGGTGATGTATGGTGCAGCAAAAGGGTGATGATGAACAAAAAGAAGTAAAGGTAGGCGGTGACAAGGTGGTACAACGGAGGAACAAATAGTGGCCAATGAGGAGGTGTGGTGGCAAAAGGGAAAAAATGGGAGAAGAGAATTGAGGGGCTAGGAGGAAGGGGTGGCACAATATGGTCGTTAGGAGAAAAATGACAAAAGAAAAACAAATGGATGATGATTTTTTGGTAAAAAGGGCGGCACAATTAGTTAAAGAGGAAAGAAATGGTAGGAGAGGGAAACAAGGGATAAGAAAGGAAAGAGAGAGGGGAAAGGGAGTAAAAGGAGGGGAAATAAAGAAGGAAGAAGGAGGAACAGGGTGGAAAGAATCTTGAGTTTGACAACACATTTTGAGCGACAAGGAGGGTTGACCAAGGGGTGTGCCGAATTTAAAAAAAAATGTCTCAAAGAGAGATACACTACTTCTTTACCCCTAGACTAGAACTTATTCTTTTTCAAATGTTAATGACAACAATTTATAAAATGGGGTGTGACAGTAGGTTTTGTTTAGGGACTCCCACTCGAACTTGGTTTCAATCATGAATGATTAACATATGCATGACAAGTACATCTGACATTCTTTCCTAAACTATATGGCAGCCTTTCAATCGTTTTGCTCATTTTCGATTAAACTAAGGAAATGTTTAGGTTCGTCTACTAATACAAGTTTTCTTTCTGTATTACGATCTGACCACGAAATACAATTAAATATTAGTTAAACATTGACAACCAATGAGCGACATTTTCTTCCATTGTGTATTGCATGCAAAAATCATTTGAGGACAATAATACAAAGTATTAATGTAACTCATGAATATTTGTATTAATCAAAATGTTTGAAAAATTACAAGTGCTTGTAGACAAAAATACTACACTAAGGGAACCAGATCCAACATTATTAACTAAGGTGTGTCGCCCACCTCTCTCTCAATTAGACTAGGAGAATGTTTTTTATTAAAATAATATTATTTGTTTAAGCAATATTCAACCAAAATTCTCCTATCTCTCCCTCCAAATCGATGGCACTGGTTGACCTACAATAATAAGCTTTCATATTATTAAGTTATCATTACAATTTCTATTAGATTCTATTGAGAGAATTACCTTCCTACTAAAAGTGATAAAATCGTTTCTTATTCTGTGTTTGGTTTATGTTGCTCGAGCCTACACTTGATGAAACTCATGGTACAAGGATAACGGAAAAGGTCATTTGTTGAAAGCCAGATCTACTCGAATCCATCTTGCACAAAACACAGGTACTTTTTAGTAAAATTTTGTTGCTATAAATATCACAAACAAACTCGATTTTAAAAAAAATTAATCTTTAGCTAACTAGAACCCATTTTCTTAACCGAATTTTTCCAACACGATTCACATCGTATAGGGTGCATAGATCCACTGAATTGAAGACAGTTCACATAGTGAATGGTGTAAAGAGCCACTAGATTTGGTGGTCAAACAAGGTTGAGGAGATACTAGACTTAGTTCATGCTTATCTCATTTTTCTTGGAGAATGTGGTATTTATATATGGAGGTGTTGGATCTAGTGCCCTAAGTGTAATATTTTTGAATAGATTGATTTAATAAAATAATTCATCAATTACATTAAGACCCTTTGTATACTGTCCTAAATGGTTTTTTCATGCAAAGCAAAATGGAAGCAAATATTAGTTCATTGGTTGTCTAATCTTTAACTAACAGTAAGCGGTATTATGTGGTCGAGTCGTAATATGGAAAACAATTTATATTAGTAGATGAACCTAAACATGTCCTTAGGCTAATCGAAAATGAACTAACCGATTGAAAGACTAATTTGTCATCTATCAAGTCTAATTGGGGGGACGCTTTGTCTTGAACATCAGAGCATATGGCTCTCAGAAGATACAGACATAGATGTGACTGATTGAACTGACAGTACATTGGCTAGGACCAAGGTAGAATAGATCCTAGATCCATTTATGGATTTATTCACTTGTGACATTCATAGTGTGGTATGCTTTAATCTTGAGTGGATGATGAGCTATGTTGTAACACACCTAACATGTATCCGTCGCCGAAATAGGGTTACAGAGCATTACCGTAAGATCATAACTTTAAACATTCATTTCCAAACATTTCATTAACCATAGTATAATTAATTCATACACATGCATATCATCCATTTTTCGAGCCCTCGAGGCCTTAGAAACACTTTAAAAATTATTCGAGACTAAATCGGAAACATTTAAAACATGGAGAAAAAAGTTCGAAAAATTCACACTGTAAGAGTCACACGGCCGTCTGGCCACACGTCTATGTCTCAGGCTATGTAACATTAGAAATAGGGACACACGACTGTGTCCCAACCTGTGTCTGTCCTATCTAACTCTCTGAATTGGGTCACACGGCCAAGCCACACACTAGTGTGCTAGGTTGTCTAACCCTCGAAATGGCCTCACGCTCCCATGTGCTAGGCCGTGTAACTTTTGAAAAGCAACCTTTAAAACCTACAAGGGACACACGGCTGAGACACGCGCCCGTGTCTTCGGCCATGTGGACAAGAAGTTGGCTAAAATTTAAGCCATTTCTTTCACCCATTTAAGTATGAACCTACAAGCAATTTGCACATATAATCAAGACCTTAAAACATACCTAAATCATGCATAATAAGATCAATTCAGTAAGCAATTTAACCATCCAACCAATATGCCGTATAGGCACCTCAATGACAACCAAATATTCATACCTATCTTTGTGTCTAAATGGTCATATTTCATCCAAACATACTTAACTAAATTCCATATCAAAGCATTCCCGAATTGATCACATTGAAAACATGCCAACACTTACCAACTTAGTCATAAAACCATGCATCAATTTGACCATATAAACATCAACCATCAAGGCATCAAAAATACCATAAGTACCCCAAATCCAAAGCAACATTACATGCCATAAACATCAACTAAACATTAGACACAAGTCCACCTATACATGCCATTATAACCATGACTCAAACATCAAAATCTAATGATATATTCTCTAGATAATGTGATAGATCTCCGACTAGCTTCCAAACCGATCGAGCTTCTGATAATCTGAAAAATAAAGGAAAATAACTACATAAGCAATGAATGCTTAGTAAGCTCGTATAAACTTTAAACATAGCATGTCATTTCAGTAATAAAATTTATGGGGTAATTATAAACCTATACCAATTCCACAAAGTTTATCAAACTTTATAACCATCAACTTATAAATGAGTAAGTTCATCAATATCACATATATTTTTTCATTCCTAACATAGCCATCAACTTATAAAACATATTACACAATCATTAACCTTTTCATAATACTATGAACCACTCCATTTACTTACTTTCCATTTCATTTACTTAGCATAACTTAAATAACATTATCAATTCATGAATTAGTGCATTTATCAATGACATAGATAAATTCATCCATAACATAAATAGATTTCTCACGCACGAACACATTATTTAACTCATCAATCTTTTTTTTCATCATATTACATCTCAGCTCTGAACTTACCGTTTCAATACCTTTTCTTACTTGTTTCGTTTGCATATACAAGACATAAGCTTAAACATCACCCACATGATAAACCATTTTGTTAGAAAATACATACTTTTTTTCTTACCACCCTTTCATGAGCATAAGCATATTTCCATTGGACACTTACCCTTTCAATGCATAACTTTAAAAGTAAACATAATACAATCCAACCAATAGCTTGGCACAAGCCTAAGCATCATCAACAACACATGATAGTGCATCAATTTATAATTCACTTGAATTAACATAAGATAAGTCATTAAACATGAATAACCTCACTTGGAATCATCAATTTCACGAACATAGGCATACTTTCATTTAACACTTCCTTTTCATTCATTTTCATAGTTTTCATTATATAAGTCATTTGAATACTTATCGTTCCTTCCCTTTTCATGCCCATTGAACCACTTAGAATAATATCGAATACGTGAGAAAGCTCACACAAAGTATGCTAAACATATGGTTGAAACCATTCCTTTTCATCATTACTCACTCGAGCCATAAATGGGTCTACTCACACAAGCTGATGGTAGAAATGTAGCTGCACGATGCCGCTCACACAAGCGGGCGAGTATCCACAAAAAATGTCGGAACTCAGCCATCGGTAGGACATTCAAGATCAGCACCTGAAACATGGTAACCTGGGTCTACTCACACAAGCTGATGGTCGGAATGTAAGCTGCACGATGCTACTCACACAAGCTGATGAGTATCCACAAAAATGCCAGATCTCAGCCATCAGTAGAACATTCAAGACCAGCACCCGAAACATGAAAACCCTAATGACATCTCATTTGTATCCTCTATTCCTAAGGTTCAAACGAGGCTCGATAATCATTAATTCGTCATAATGTGAACATAATCATATATATCGATTCATTTACATTAAAACAACACATTTAACATTCAATTTAATCAACATTTAAGTGATTATAGTTCATACGAACTTACTTGGCTAAATTGCAAAAATGATAAAGTATAGGGGCTATTTGGTAATTTTTCTTTCTCTTCGATTTTCCACTCGTTCTTGATATAAATTAATAATTTCATTCAATTTATTAATTTCGATAACAAATCTAATTCATTTTATGCAATTTAGTCATTTTGACATTTTTACAAAATTGCCCTTAACATTTTACTTTTATTTAATTTAGTAGGTGAGCCTAAAACATGCAAATTAATCATTTTTATTGTAAACTCAAACCAATCGAATGTTCATATCTTCTAATACAGCCCATATTTATAAAAATTTCACATCAAGTCCTTGCATTCAATTTAATCCCTAATAGTTAAATTCGTCAAAAATCATTTATCAAAATACTTATAAATAACAACTAATACTTAAAATTCGTCATTTAACATCTAAAATCACAAAGACTCATCGATGGTAACATTCAAAATCTTTAACAGGTTCAAAAACGAAGGTACGAGCTAGCTGGACCTAGTTGCAATGATCTCAAAAACATATAAATTATAAGAAACCGATCAAAAACGACTTACTGATTGTTGCTTGAAGCTAGACGTGGCTAGGTTTCTTCTCCCCTTTTTGTTTCGACTAAATGATGAAGAAGATGAATGAAACATCTTTTTATTTTCTTTTTTTTATTTAATTAACATTATAACATATAATATAATGTTTTTATAATTTAATAAACATTCTTATTTTTAACTAAATAACTCCACTAACTGTTCAACACCTTTTAAAAATGGTATATTTATCATTCAAGTCCATTTACTTTCATTCATTAAGCCATTTAATCATTCGAATCTAATAGTAATCAAATTTTATATCCTTTACGATTTAATCTTTTTTAATTAATTAACTATCGAAACATTAAAATTTCTTAATGAAACTTTAATACAACCTTAATAACACTCTGTAAGTATTTATAAAAATATTTATGGCTCGGTTTATAGAAATAAGGTCCCAATACCTTATTTTCTAAAACCACTTGACTTTATGGTCTTACCACTTGAAATTAATTAATCGTTTATATAACATAAATTATCATACCAAAAACCTTTTTTAAAACCATATTTGACTCGTAAATATTAAATAATAATATTTACGAATTTACTCGTCGAATTTGTTGCTCTAAAATCACTGTTTCCAACACCACTGAAAAATAGGCTATTACATATGTATGCGTGACTCATATACTTTGATGTAAGTAAACCTTGAGCTCAAATAAATTAGGAACCAAAAGCTAATGCGTTGGGTATACGACTTTTGCAATATGTAGCACCGTTTAGAATAGTGGAATTCATAGCCCAAGAAATTGAGTAAATGATATTCTCTCATTGGCATTATATGATAGTTGGAAAGTAAACATGGCCGTGGGTCGTTTTTCTTTGTGATGAATGATTTAATTACTATTTGATAGTAATTGACTTTTTATGAATGAAGATATAATGGTTACCATGAGATAAAATAAGATCATATTAGGAGAACAAATTTATCCCAAAGAGATTAAGGACGTCCTATGAGGGTAACACACTTATGAAAAGGTCATTGGATGAGAACTAGTCAAGTATCTTTCGTAATGATATGTTATTAGGCGAAAAGTTGGTACTTAATTATAAATCATTTGATCCCTAATTACATATGTTCAATTGGTCTCTCCACTAGCTCGTTGAAACCAGAAATGAATTGCATGTTTAATCAAATGAACATAAATGGATAGAAATAATAAAATTAGATAAATGAGTTACATTCATAAATGATCGTGGTTTCTCACTAAGTATGAAAATGACTTGAGAATTAATTTAAGTTTTTTGAATCATCATTTAATTAAATAATTGAAGTTTGAAAATGAAATTAAATTAATTGGTCATTGTGAATCAATTGAATGTAGAAGTTAAATGTGTTTTCTCATAGATTCTTTTACGGTAAAGTTGCCATAATTTTAACGGAATTAGAATTAGGTTGAGAAAATAATTTAATTTAAAATTTTAATTCATTTAAATTTATTTAATAAATAATATTTATTTTGGGAAATAGAATAGCATGTATTGGATTTGATTAAATTATAAAGCGGTTAAAAGTCTAGGAATACAAGAGAGACCCGAATCCCCATTATAATACATATGAGGGGAGGCACACCCTATTAGCCACCCCTCTCTCCTAGTTCAACTAGGGGATGAGTTTAATATAAAAAAAACTAGGGGATGAGTTTTTTCTGTTAAATAAGTATTATTTGTATTCTACTAATTCAACTAGAGTTTAGCTTCCTCTCCCTATAAATATACGACACTAGTAGGGCTAACAAAACTTTAAGATATTATTACTATGCCCGAAAATAGTAAAAATTTATAAGTATAAATTATAATTTCTAAGAGTAATAGTTCTATCTATTTCCATGAGAGAGAGATTTACTTTCCTATTGAAAGTAAGAAAATTGTTTTTGGTTATGTGTTTGACCCAAAATTGTTCGAGCACATGCTCGAAGTAGTTCGTGGTGCAAGAATACCAGAGAAGGTTGTTCGGTTAAAAGCTGGGACCGTTTAGGACCCGTCTCACTCAAAACACAAATATTATTTTGAAAAAAATATTTATTGTTATAAATATCATAAATCAATTCAGTTTTCAATTCTTTTATTTTTCTGCTGAGCAAAAAAAAAAAAAATTTAAACTAGATTTTTTCAATCAAGGAGAAGGCTTGAAGTAGAGCCTTGTCTCATGACTACTTCTATTAGTAGCCTAATATAAGGTGTGGGTTGAATGTGGCTACATTGGGGTCGATGAATTTGAGAAATTAGAATCATTAAATGAAATTATATTTGATGTGACAATTGTCCCTCATGGTATTATAAGGATGCCCCTTCCTTATTTACATTTTTATCTAGGCGTAGAGGTATAAAAATAGTATTTTTTTTTAATTTGACATATATATATATTAAATAGAATTATATGTTGTTTGCTAGTATAATTTATATATTTTTAATTTTTATTAATTAATTTCTCATACATTTTGACATATTAAATATTTAATTAAATTTATTATAATTATTATAAATTATTTGTACTACTTTTAATTATATTATAAACTATTTATCATATTAATTATTTATAATCAGTTAATGGCCAAGAAATATATGTTTAATGTTGGAGAGAATAACCCAACAAATATAGAATGTTAGAATAATGAAATAAAAGTATATACAATGTTTATTTTTCTTGTTAATTCTATTAGTAATCATATTGTCATATAATTTTTTAGGGCGAATTACCCAAAAATGCTTATTTTTAACCATAATTATTAGATTAGGCCGATTTTTTGCAAAATTTATTGGATTAGACCGATTTTGGACAAAAAAAAGGGAAAACTTGTTCAACTAAGCAAGTTTTCAATGAATATAACAGGGAAACACTTTCAACTAGACGCGTTTTTAAATTTGGGCAAATTGTTAAATGTTAGTGTTATTATCATTCAGTCCTGGGTTTCATTTTTCTCCTACTCATATTTTTATTTTTTTTATTTCATGTTGTTTTAAACCTTTTAAATTTTTAATTAATTTTTTTAACATAGTACTTCTTTAGAAGGTTAGATAGTTACAAATAAATCATTGATTCTCGTGTTCAATTTTTTTCCTATTCAGATTTATATTTTTATTATATGTTGCTTCAAACTTTTTAAAATTTTAATTAACTTTTTTTAACATATTAGTTCTTTAGATGGTTAGATAGCTACAATTACATCATCAAGTCGGAGGTTCAATTACTTTTATAAGCATATTAATGTATTTTTTTATTTCATATTATTTTAAGCTTTTTCTAAAATTAAATGCTAATATCATCTACGTGACAATTCACATGTATATCACCTCAACAAAGTTAAAAAAAATGTTAACATTTACATTTATTTTAAAGTGATTTGATAAAAAATGTAAGTTTAAGGATTAAAAGAGACAAAAAGTTAAATACATGGCTAAAATAACTTTTTTATAAAATTGGAGGGTCAAAAAAAATTATTATACCATCTTTAAACAATAAAAATGAATTGCGAGACTGATTTGAAAAAAAACATTATATAAATTACTAGGTATGTTGTTCCAATGGCTTTTTCATATCTGACTTACGGGTACTGGCATGGGATACAATTCTCAAAAATAATATTATGAAAATCTTTTTAAAAAAAATTATTCGTGCAAGTTATACCCGTATCCGATATCTAATCTGAATCCAAGATAAATTTCTATACATAGGTGGAGAAAGATGGTTAAGAATTTAAAATTAAGAAATAGGTTTTTTCCTCATCCATTTTGTTGCTGACCATTTCTCACCTGACAAAACCGCGCATCCTCCATGCAAGCTATTTGGATCGGACTGCCCGTCGAGTCCCTAACGGAAGTAAGCAATGCAAACAACAACAAAGATAACCAAATCAGAGAAATCTTACTAAATCACTTCAAACTTAAGGTATCCTACTAGGTACCGTTTCTAGTATGAGATATTGGACAATGCAATCAAATACAGACCATGTGTTTAATGCAACATCTCGATACGGCAAATTCCAACAAGAACAATACACTTCCCTAATGTCCAGAAACATTTACCAGAACCAAAAATATTGTTTATCTTGATTTCCAGTCTAATCTCACAAGGGCTATGTTTCGAACTTTTTTATACGAAAACTAAAAGTAGCAAAGGTATTTTCCATATTCTAGTCTGATTACATGATGTATAACCCTCGATATATTCAGCACAGAAACCACATAACAAGTAGCTAAACTGAAACATGAAACCTCATGAGGCGTAATGTAAATAACTATTAGTCTATTTTCCTAAATATTTTTAATTTCTATTTTTTTTTCTCCATTGATGGTTGAATTATCCAGTCCAACCAGAATCTGAAAATCTGATGGTTTTGACTTTCAATCCAATATTTTAAATACATTGAGAAGAACGAAACAAACCATGCTCCAGAAAAGTACGGCATCTCCTTTGATCGGTTTTATTGACATCCCTTTAACAACCTTCCCACCACAGCTACAATCGCCTGTACCAGCCTGAGATTACATAACACACTTAAAAAATAATGCAAGGTAAAGCACCCTATGTTGCTCAGATTCTTTATTTTTTGGAACAGTATTCGTGTTCAATGCTCATGTCTAAAATATGAATATAGGATATGGATACATGAAAAACCTTAGAAAGGTACACATCAATTCATTGTATCTTTTTTTTAATGAAAGAAGGAATTACCCTAGGGAAATATGTTTCTCCTCCTTCAACATCATCACTAAGATACATAAGCATAGTTGCTATTCGTTGACTGCGCTTAATGTTAAACTGCATTAGTGGCAAAGGAAATGGATCAAGATTCCACCATATCACGAGAACAGATATAAATCTAATTCCGACCAATAGATAGACTACGTTTGATGTAATCAAGCCAAGTTAGATCAAAGCTATAAGAAATTTGGATTCAAGTTCAACTTAAATTTCAAGGCTTGAAGTTGGACTTGAACTCAAATTGATATAAATATCGCCTGAGGTTTGCTCAATTAAGCTTTGACTAAACTCATTTAACTAATAAAAAATGAGCTAAATTCTCATACTTGACTCCAAGCTTGATTATTTGTGCTTGAAGTTGAGTACTTTTTAATACGAATTAAAAATACAAAAGCCCAATTAGACTCACAAGCTGCTCAAGTTAAACATTAGGATACTCAAACTCAACGCCACAATGACTGAACTTCTCAAGCTGAACCCAAGTAACTTATGAGCACAAATGTCTAGTTTATACCACTAACCAAGTCAATTTGAGAAAAACATATCACTTACAGGATCAGAAAAGTAATCATGGTGGGGCTTGTAAAACTGATCCTTTTCATACCTGTGATGCATTAGATGTTATTCTGTTTTCATGCTTTTTCAGAAATATTTTACACATAATATGTCATTAACCAAACCTTAAAACTTGGATTTGCTCCCCATGTTCAGCTGGTATTTGAGAAAACACTGAAATCCGCTTTTCAATTGCCTTGAGATTAAAAGAAACAAAAAGTTAGGAGAACACTTGATTACACAATTTATTAAGCAATTGGAGAGGATAGATGTAAACAACAGCTTGAAATGTTAGAAATGGAAACCTATCATGCATATTGAAACTATACATACGAATATGTGACTGTCATCCAAGTCCAAGTACCATAGAATGCATCCAAAATCTAAAACATAAGGATAAGAATTTATATTGGAGAGAAGAACTGCATCTGACAACCATGTCCAACACATTTAGATAATAGCTATTGAGAATCTGACACATAGACCCATGTCGAATGTCGAATGCATATGGGTATCCAACACATCCAAATCCAATTAACATTGACAATATAAATTTGGTATCATCATTTATATGCCAATTTGGACCAATGCTTGTACGCTTTACCCCTTAGCTACTAATAAATACCTTCTACTACATTACTCTTTTACTTTTTTTTTATTTTTCTTGAAGTACTCAAGTCTAACATGTTTGGAAATGGGTATGAGAGTGCAATCTTCCTTACACATCAGAAAATATATAAAAGCTGAGGATACCCATGTCGAATGCATACTCATTTTAGAGATTAGAAGATATCTTTTGTAATCTTTAACCTTAGGTAATTGATATCCCTTGATATTAAGATCCATTTAATTTAGGAGACAAACCTCTTAAGATTTAGTTTCTGTTCCTTTTTGTGTATAATAATTTCCCATAAATATTTTGATGTAATATACTGCTATAGAATGAATAAAAAATTGTCTCGTTCACTCAACTCTTTATGGCATCAGAGCTAGAACAAAATTTCCCATTGTCTATAGCTGAAACAGTCATTTCTAAAAGTAGTAGACCAGCATCAACAAAAGAGAGAACCATGAGCTTGAGGGAGATCCATCTCATCATTCATTGCAGCTGACCCTTCATAAGCTGAATTAAAAAAAAAAAAAAACTACCTGGAATGGGAACAATCCGTGAAGTTGGCCATTGATGGGAGGGGAAGCTTGAATATCCGACAGGGCATAAGAAGAAACCAGAAGAAGATGACAAACGGATAGGTGGATGGTGGTCCAAGAATTCTATGATCTTTGCTCGGCTAATTAACTCCATGGAACCTTCAATAGGTGAACCTTATCTTTGTCTTCCTATTGCAAAGATGTTTAGGAGGGTATGAGAGAAACCTATTTAAACTTTGAAATTTTTTCTAAAATATTTGAACAAAAACCAAGCTATGGAGGACTAGACAAGGAGATAGAGAAGTTACAAAATATTAGAATGAAATGGTGTCACTATGGCAAGAATTAGATCGCTGTTATAATAATGAATGAGATAGTTCTTTAGATGGTATAAGATTCATGAAAAAAAGAAAAAAAGTGATAGAGTCTATCTTTTCTTAGATAGGTTAAATCAAGATTATAATGAAGTGAGAGTTAGAATCCTTGGGAAAAAAACCATTACCTTCTATTAGAGAAGCCTTTCTGAAATTAGAAGAGATGAATCTAGGAGAAAAGTCAAGTTAAAACTTGACCTTGATCACAAACTTGTCATTGAAAATTCTACACTAGCTACAATAAGAAATGACTTTGACAATGATAGGAAAATAAACTATAGCGTGACCATTGTAAAAAATTGTAATGACCCGAAATTCAGTGTTGTCGGATATTGTTGTTTCGAGACCTTGTTTTCATAAATCGAGTCTGTAAATATTAAATAGGGATATTTATGAAGTTAGTATATAAATGAATTGGAATCCGATTAAGTAATTTAGCCGAAAATGTGGCAGTATGCACAAAGACCAATAATGATATTATTGTAATTACATACTTATTTTACCTTATTTATTAATATAAGCCATTGTCATTATTATTTCAGTTTCTTTTTCTGTATATATAAATAAACTGAATTGTAATAAAGTCCTAAGAATAATATGATTATTCTTAAAAAGTCTTTAGTCAAGTATCATTGTGAGTTTGAACAACAATAATGCATTGAAACTGATGTGTAGATGATTGATGACAAAGTGTTGTTATTGACATAAGGATGTCAAAATCAATATATGAGTATATGTTAGAGAACAACATATTGAATTGACCCGCTATGAGTATGTTTATTGGATTATTATGTAATAGTCACAATATTACTCTAAGGGATAACTATATATATGATCCTCAGGCTTGAGATCATCATTGTCCCAACATCATGAGTTGTATATTTTGACACAGTCAAACATCTATCATAACAGGTTATACTATAAAGACTGATGTTGGGTATGCCACAATCTAATTACTACATATTCATGTTAAACTGCATGATTTAGTAATGAGATAAGCATATAATACTTGTATGAGTTAAATTGTGGTGATTAATATGTAATATCAAGAAAGAAGACTAAATTAAATGAAATAGAAAATAACATGATTTAATTGATATGTGGTACCTGGTATGAAATTAAGTTAAAGCATGTTATATGTTGTATTGAAATGGTAAATTGATGATGAATTGAGAATGATGGAATGTGAATTGAATTATGTGATGATATTGGAAATTGGTTATCCTATTAACTGTACGGGTTTATACTTCGGTTTGACCAATTATGCACTTAGTATATTTGCTTTGGTTTATCCGATTGTGCACTTACGTGCCTGTATTTTCAGGCTTAGATTATTTTGGATTCAGATCGGGCCCAACAGATTCTGACAATTCAAATAATTTCAAATATTCAAATTATAAATATTTTAATTTTGAATATAATAATTCATTTTACTTTTATGATGATAACACAATCCAAATTTATCTTATAAAAAATATTTTATATATATTTAGTAGAAATATTTTATATAAAATAATTAAAGTTATTATATGTCACATTTATGATTATAGGATATGTATATGAATTTCAAAATATTTTTTATTACTGATGTTATTAATATTTCATAACAAACCATATTTAATTATTTTTTATAATTATAACACCAATTATTATATTATTAAATTAATATATTATATCATTATATATTTTATATTATCATTAAATTTAAATTTAAATTTTATAGAATAGAATAATTATTAGTTTTATATATATTATACATATATAATTATTGAATTAAAAACATGTTATATTCAATTAACATTTAAAAATTTATTCCACTTTATAATTTAACATAAAAATTTATTATTAATTACTTTTGCTATTAATAAAATTTTAATATATGTAATATTTATGAATACATCTTCATAAAATAAATAATTAACATTTATTTATATGTTATTTTTATTTAGAGTAATATATAATATAATTATATTAATTATTAATGCCTATTTCAGATGTTGAGCTATAAATTCAAGCCTTTTCAAGCTTCGAATTGAATTTATCTTGAGCTTGGGATAAATTAGTCTCGAACTTGGATCCTTCCCGACTCAGACTTTCTCAAGATTGAGCTTTATCAAGCTCAAGTTTTCTCAAACTTGGATCGTTATGTGTTCAAATCGACATGGTTAAACTTTCGGGCTCAAGCCTATCACACCCTATGTTTAGGATAACAAGTGATTTACCTTTGAAGGTATTTGGATGTAGTTTGTTCATATTCATGGTAGAAACTGTGGGAAGTTAAATCCTAAGGCTTGAAAACGTGTTTTTGTAGGATATGCATTAACACAAAAAGATACAAGTGCTATGATTGACAAACAAAAAGAATACTTGTTTCAATATATATTACCTTCTTTGAAAAGCTTCTAACTCTCTTGAAAAGCTTTTGAGCCAAAGATTCAAATAAGTATTGAATCACACGATAGCTTAGATAAAGACCTTGTAGAACCATCTCATAACTTTACTAGAGATGAGAACAATGTTCAAACAAACACCAAGGCATTGCTTGTTTATTCAAGGAGGAATTAGAGTCAAGGAAATGAGATGGACCTTACTCAACACTGCCAAGAATCTACATCCCAGATTGTTCATGATGTTAGGGAATTCTTATAAGGGATAATGTCACATTTGATATACTTGTACTTTCATAAAATGTTCAACACGGTACCTGTACTTTGAAAATGTCCTATGTAGCATCTGAACTATCAATGTGTTCTATAATGATACATGTACTTTCATAAAATGTCCAATGTGGTACCAGAACTATCAATATGTGTTTTATTATGGTACATAATGTTAACACCGTCAGTGAATTGCTAAATCAACCAATGAAAATTTGATACAAATTTTTTTTCCAAAATATCAAGTTCATATGGATAATATAACATTATATGAAAAACTAAATAAAAATTTAAATTAAAAACAAATAACTAAACATATGGTAAATAAAAAAGAAATGAATGCTAAATTTACATAAGCAAAAACATCATCTTCTCCATTTAAGTAAATTAATAGTCATCTTCTCCAAAGAGTTTTCCATTTGAAATTATATTTTTTATTAACCATGGAAGTACATGTACTTTCATGTAAATTTAGTATTTTCTTTTTTGTTAACTATATGCTTAGTTATTTGTTTTTAAAATTTAATTTATTGTTTTATTTAGCTTTCACATAACATTATATTATTCATTTGGACTTGATGATTTGAGAACAAAAAATTTACGCATCAAATTTTCATTGACTGGTTTAGCAATTCACTAACGCAATAACACCAACATAATAAAACACACATTGATAGTTCAAGTACCACATTGGACATTTTGAAAGTACAGATACTATATTGGACATTTTATGAAAGTGCAGGTACCAAATGTGACATTATCCCTTCTTATAATGACCCCCTAGTTACTAAGTCAAATATTACTAAGTCTAATCTTGTATCTAATCCTAATCTCCCGATTGCCAAAAGGAAAAGAGTGAGGAGCTGTGTTAAATACACTTTGTCCAATTTTGTTTCTTACAAAAATTTGTCACTTGCTTTTTTCTCTTTTACCTCACAACTAGCTATTGTGAAGATTCCTAAGAATATACAAGATGCCCTAAAGGTTCCATATTGGAGAGAGCCTATCTACAAGGAGGTGAAAGCTCTTATAAAGAATAACATGCAGCAAATTGTAGAGTTACCAAAGGGAAAGAAGACGGTTGAATGCAAATGGGTTTTCACAATCAAGTTCAAAACAGATAGGTCGATTGAAAGATACAATTTGAGGTTGGTTACTAAAGCTTTCACACAAACCTATGGGATTGACTAACAAGAGATCTTTGCACCAGTAGCCAAGTTGAATACTGTCAGAGTTCTTTCAATTGCAGTGAATCTTGATTCGCCTCTTCAGTAGCTAGATCAGGAAAATGTGTTCCTCAATAGGGATCTAAATGAGGAAGTTTCTATGGATTCACCGCCTGGATTTGAAAAAGAATTTGAAGCAAAGATGTGCAAATTAAGGAAGTCCTTGTATGGTTTAAAACAATCACCTACAACTTGGTTCGAGAGATTTATCATGTTCATTATTCCCAAGGGCAAGCTAATCATACTATGTTGTTTGTAAAACACTCAAATGAGGGGAAGATTGCTATTCTTATTGTATGAGTTGTTGATATCATCCTCATAGGAGATGATGAAGCAAAATTGAAGCTATTGAAGCAAAAATTGGCCTCTGGATTTGAGATCAAGGACTTAGGAAGCTAGTGGTAATTTTTGGGCATGAATATAGCTCATTCAAAAAGAGGTTTGGTTGTTTTATAGGAAAAAAAATATGTGGATGACTTACTTAAAAGAACTAGAATAAGTCAATGCAAGCCAACAGTGACACCAATTGATGTTAATCTAAAGTTTGGAAACAAAGAAGGGAAACTACTCGATGTGGTGAGTTAATTCATGCACTCACCACATGAAGAACACCTTGAGGCAGTCTAACTTATATTGAGATATCTAAAAGGTTCTCCAGGAGAAGAGTCATTTTTGGGGAAAAATGAGCAGCGAGGTATCAAAGTTTACATAGACATAGATTGAGCAAGTTCGATTCATATAGAAGATCCACCACAGGCTACTGTACATTTGTTTGGGGAAATTTAGTGACTTGGAGAAGCAAAAATCAAAGTGCCATTGCTTGTAGCAATGTTGAAGCATAATATCGATCTATGGCTCATGGGATTTATGAAATAATGTTGCTAAAGAAGATATTGGAAGAATTGAAGAAATCTACAACCATGCCTATAAAGCTCTATTGTGATAACAAGGCTGCAATTAGTATGGCTCATAATCCAGTTCAACATGACAGAACAAAGCATGTTGAGATTGACTGACACCTCATCAAAGAGAAGATTTAAGCCGGAATGATTTGCTTACCTTTTATCCCAACTTCATAACAAGTTGCAGATATCCTTACCCAAAGATTGTCAAAGTCATTTTTCGAGTACTTAATTAACAAGTTGGGCATAATAGATATCTATGCACCAACTTGAGGGGGAGTGTAGAGATTAGAAGAAATCTTTAGTAATTTTTTACCTTGGGTAATTGATACCCCTTGATATTAGGATCCATTTATTTAGGAGACAAATCCCTTAAATTTAGGATTTAGTTTCTGTCTTTTTTGTGTATAATATCTTCTTAAAAATATTATGATGTAATATACTGCTGTAGAATAAATAAAAAAACTTCTCTTTCCCTCAATTTTTCACTCATATCCAATGATCATCTCCAAATCCAAGTAAAGTCGAAAACATCGAGAATGCAAATTTATATTGGAGAAAAGTAACTAGAAATCTAACCTGTATCATTGGATACTTTCTTTCATTTGGCCTCAAGAACATACCAGAGCTTGTCCTGACCTTACTCTTAATTCCCTGAGAAACAAAGGCTATTTATTAAGTAAGGTCAATTCTTACATTGAAAAAAAGTTATCAAAGGTAAGAATAGAACCAACAATTCATGTGTTCATTTCATGTTTATGTATATTTTAAGTATCATTATCATGTAAGATCAATTATTACCTTGGTTGATATGCTCTCAATCAAGATTTCTCAATTTCAATGTAAGAGAAGATCTCCCATCATGAATTTCCAAGTGAACTTCAAAAATGGGATACTTTACACAAACGATACATACTTAAATTCAACATTTAGATCTGATTCTTTATTTTACTTTAAGTATTCATGTCCAACACATATTTGGACATATGTACAAGGAAATGGCACTCTAAATGCATAAGAACACTTGGGAAAAAAATAAACATACTCATAATGGACCCACCCATTTTCGAAGCTCAAATCCAAGTTCAAGTAATATAATGAGGCACCACAAATTCAAGGAAAGGAAAAGAAGAGAAATGTACCATCCCAGTTTTTGCATCCACCACAGTAGAAACTTGAAGCCGAGGGAGGGCAATGGCTTTAAGGTAGTCGCATTCCTGCAGAGATCATCAAGGATGAAGCCAAAAATTCTATATTGTAGTGTTGAGACAAAAAAAACTTATCAAATTACAACTTTTTTAGCCAAAATATTTTCTTTTACTATCTTCTAAGTATAGAACTACCAAAAATTAAAAAATTTTTGAAGGCAATGCAAAAGGAATAGAGGCAAGCAAGCATGGAGATCATAACATAATAGTAAAAAGTCTATCATGCTAAGTTAGCAAAGTAATCCAAACTTATTGGGTTCGGATCTGATCCAACTCAATCCTATAAGGGCATTTTTCTCAAAAATCGAGTTTGGGGGCAGGGCAGGTTTTAATTAAAATTTTCAAGATTGGATTAAGGTCAAGCTTAGATCAGATTTGTCCTATCCTGAAATATGAACTAAAATGCTTCTCTTTTACTCTTGTAACTATTTATATATTTTTTAATTAAGCATTTTTCTTAATTTTTATTAGATTTTATAATACTTATTTGATTATTCTTATATTTTAATTAGCATTTTTATTTTTTTGTAAAGTTGATATAAAGTATTATGTAGGCTTTAGGGATGGGGTGAGAAGTTTTTCCATTTCAGAGTAAGGTTTGGGAGTTCAAATATTAATTACAATTGGACTTGGCATGAAAGCAAAGTTGGGATCGAGATGAGAAAAAAAGTCAGTTCATCTTGCTCCATTATCATCCCAACTATACGTCTGACATGGATATGATCAAACTTTTTAAAGGTTTTCAATGTATCTAAAGATCCTCGAAAGTAATATTTTCGTTGTCATATGTTGGACAAAAATATTGAATACAAAACTTAAGAAAAAAAAAAGGACAAATAGAATAAGATAAGATACATAACAGAATAACATAAAATATATACCTCGTTGCTAAGGAAATTATGAAGTACTATAATTCGAGGAGACCAGCTAATTATTTCAGGTTTGACCTACATCAAAAAATAAAAATAAAAATTTAATAAATTTTTCTTTTCCATTTAAAAAAAGTGTAAGAAGAATCATCTTCCAGATCAATTTTATTTTACACAACATAAAAGACATATAAAAAATCAATCCTACAAAGTAGAATTAAATCGAGCGAGCTCAAGTAGATTGATCTTTATTTTGAACAGAATTTGAGTTTTAAAAATAAAACTCTATCCAGCTCAAGTCAAGCTTAGAGCCTCAAATTTTTGAGTCATGCTCAAGCTTGAGCTTCTAATAGCTTAAACCTTGACTCAATTATTCTTCTACTAGATATATTAGAGTTATATTAGAGTTGTACGACACACTCAAAAAAAAAAAAACTGCTAACACAACACAAATATATGAAAATGTCAAAATATTCATAATCCAGATTCTTGGCATGTCAAAGGTTTTAAAAATTAAAGAATATCTTAAACGCAATTATTAAACTAGAAAATATGAAACACGACATGAATATACGAATGCTTAAGTGTAAGAAACATACATATCCAAGACGCAAAATTTCTGCTTCTTGATCACCACGCCAATGACTCAAACCTGAAATTTTAAAATATGGCTAGAACTTAAAAGATTCTTCATCCAAAGTTCAATTATGCTGAAAAACATTCAATTACTTTATTGTTTGAGAACAATGAAGAATAGATGTTACTAGACCTCAAATGTGAGTGCCTGGTATGTGTTTAGTATGGATATGATCAAAAAAATTTCTATATATTTGGAGGATCATACTTTTGTATCCATGTCTGGATGTGCTGAAAACGAGTGTCAGATATAGATTCTTCAAGGAAGATAAAGATTCGGAATAGTAAGGTAAGAACCTCTGTTACTTAGACTCGGGTGCATGCCAAATATGAGTATGTATTCAACACTAGTATAGGCAGATTTTTCTGAACTTTTCATATATTTGGAAGATCTTTGATGGTCAATACTCATATCACATGAGTATCAAAGACTGACAGTTAAAGAAAAAGAAAAATTAGAACAACATAGGTGAAGTAAGAACCGTACCAACCTATTGGCAACCTGAGATTACCGTCACTTTGCCTTGTATGCAGTTTTGTAGTAGGAAAGTGATAATTACCTATAAAAGAAGAGAGGAGAATTTTAAAAACATAAAAATTAAGGGAAGAAATATTCAAGATGATGCTAGCTAAAACATTACAAAAGTTGCACTTTCCTATGATTTAGATTCAAATGTAAGTGTCAGATAGAAATGTGTCTGCAGCCCTTCTCTTATTTCTAGATTGCAACCGTTGTACCAATATATAGGAGAGATCCACTTAGGTTAATGTAAAACTAAGTTTAAACACTTGTATAATTTTCTATATGATTTATATTTTAACTAAAGGGTCATTGGATTTAGTAATATAACTCTTAAAGTTTCACATCATTCTAAGTCTCTATCATATTGGTCAAGAAAACTTTTTTAATAACATGAAAAAAATTGAAATACCACAATTGTTGCATGAGAAGTCATACAAACATATATATATATTGAATGATGAAAAATACCGTATGAATCTTCTAATCTTCGTATGAATGCTAGCTGAAACAAAGCACCTGCAATTTTCCCATATCATGAAAATTAATTTATGAAGAATAACAACAAATCTAAGCAGCAAAACAATTGAAAATCTATTCCATTGCTTCAATGCTAATACAAGTTTCAATGTCAGAATTGAAATTTCTCTCTTCAAACATAAAATACAAGTGATAATAATAAGAAATATTTCACAAATTCGCTCATGCCGAAACAAAAATATGATAAAATTATTTGAACGTAATCAATTAAAAATAAAAAACCAGCGAAAACCCCATTTCATGTCTCAACCAAATGCATCAATCTGTTGAGTTAAATCTCTGGTTTTCATGGTTTGGAAGATATATTTCAAGGAAGGAAAAAAAACCCATGAATTTAAAACTAAAAAAATGGTGGGAAATCAGACAACATTGATGAAAGAGAAAAGAACAAGAGATACCCCACCATTGGTGTTTGAAGTTGAAAGATTGAGAGATAATAGAACTTTTTTTTAAAAGGAAAATGTAAATTTGGAATTGGAATTGGAATTGGAATTGGGTGGAAATTACATACCGATAATCATTCCGACAGTAACAAAGGTTAATAAACCGAGAACGATCTTCATAGCAGGAGCCATCGCCTACGGAAGTTGCTTGTGTCGGACAAAAAAAAAACTGAGTTTGAACAGTTAAAAACTATTTTTTTTCTTATCGCATTAATAAAATTTTAATTTATCATTTAATTAAAAGGAAATTTATTTTAAATTTTTATGCCTATTTTATTATATTGATCAGTTATATATACATTTATTTTTATTTATTTATTAATTGTTTTATTGAATTGATGTAGTACAGATCACTAATTTAATTAAAAAATTAAAAAGTCTTTTCATAATTAAAATAATTTATATTATTTAAATATAATTTAATATTTTTATTAAAAAATATGTATGGTGATATTTGAATTTGGGCTAATTGTTGGGTTAGAAATATCTTTAATTTACCTATTAATTAAAATTTTGTTTTAATATTTTTGTACATTTCAATTTTTATTATTTATACTTTATTATCTCCATCAATTATATATATACATACTATTTGTTAAGTTTTTTATTGAGTTGGTTAATTGATGATGATCTCAGCTAAGAAAATTATAAAAATATATTTTCGTAAATAAAATGAATTATTTTAGTATATTTTAATTTTTTATTTAAAAATTAATAAAAATATGTAATTTGTGAAATTTGAACCTAGACTAATTAGGTAAAAAAAATATTTGATTTACCACTCAACTAAAGTTTTGTTTTAATATTTTTGTATATTCAATTTTCATTATGTATATTTTATTAGATCCGCTAATTGTATATATTAATGTATTTTCTTGAGTTGATGCCAAAAGTTAACTCGACACCAATTCAAGATCAATAAGAACATTAACATCATGATAATTAATTTTAATATATTTTTATTTTAATATCGTTCATATTTTATGTATTATTATTTAATTTCAAACCATACAATTCATTATTTATTATATCTTAATTTTTAGGTGTACGTATATGTTTTTAATTTGTTTATAAGCGAATTAAAAAAAATATGTTCAATCGCCGCTAAATTTCCTACTTTCCATGGGCATGGCCTCTTTCTTCAGTTTCAAACGTATTTCGTAAGTTTTATCTTGTTACAATTAATAGTCTATTTAACTTTACCATATTTATTTCGTGTTATATTATTTTTGTTTTGTTTTCTCAAAATCATATTGGAGATTTTAAAATCGGTAAAATGAAAAACTATTGAAATGTGGGCGAATAATTTAAATTTTTATAACTCGCTAAATCTATTATACTATGATATCATTCCGTGAATATGTTTTTATTTGATTAAGGATGAGTTTGGATGGACGGTGCGTTTACCTGCGGTTAGTGTAAAAACAACGGTAGCGGTGAGATTAGATACTAGAGCGA